>NW_007730004.1:126274-145910 GCF_000696425.1 Galeopterus variegatus
CTTCCCAAGCGGCGCACTATCCAGTGCGCCACCGGGCCGGCCCTAGAGTTTAAGTTTTACAAGACAAAAAGAATTATTGAACTGGATGATGGTGATGATTGTACAACACTATAAATATATTTAATGCCACTGAACTGTACAGTTAAAAATTATTAATATGGTAAATTTTATATTATTTTACCACACTAAAAGTTTTTGAAAAAAAAAATTTTTTTTAAGTAAATATGTATTTTTCCTTTAACAAAAAAGACAAATGTTTTAAATTTGCTGACTACTTTTTTGGAGGGAGGGGTAGTAATGGCAAATCACTACGAGTAGTATGCTATAATCATATATTCTTAAGAAGTGTAAAGATATCTAATCTGTTCCTGACCAAGTAAAAGAGATATTTTAACAATAAATGAGAGAGTAACTACTTTTATTTAAGAAAAAGTACTGTTATTGAAAGGACGACAGGACCCGAGCTGACAGTTCACCAGAGAAGTTCCGCTCTATTCAGGGGAGAAGCGTACATTTATATAGAGCCGGGTTCCGGGAGAGGGTGGTTAGTACACGGGGTGGTAGCTGATTGGCTGGGGGCGGGTAATGATTTCTGATAGGCTGCACCTTGGCGCCGGCGAGATTGTTAGGACCCGGAAGAGAAAAGCGCCATGTTTTAGGGAGTGCCTCCTTTGGGGTCTTCTATGGGGCCTTACAGTTATAAAGAGAATATTTTTCAAAAATTGTATGACTGGAAATATTTACATAATTATGTAATATGGCTTCTGAAAGATCTAAATATGTCACCTATAAAAACCTCATGTGGACATGCTAAAAAATTTTAAAACAATTTTCTAACATGTGTGAGCCCATTTGTTGTAATTATAAAAATACCAAAACTTGATCAGTTTGCAAGTGGTGATTGTCATCAAAAAAACGCATATTTACTAGGTAAAGTTCAGTAAAATCTTTGCTTAATTAGTGAATAATACTGAGAAGGTAATAATTGTGATTTAGTAAACACAGCCTACACTTTAATTTTTTCATTTGGGAATTATGTATCTTTGTGAGGTATTTTTTTTTTAAGCAAGAAAATCATTAGAACAAAGTATCCAAATAAAATAAACTTAGTATCAGATATCCATATCATTGTAACATAAAATATTAATGATGATGCATATCTAAAATAATGATGAAGCATATTTAATTACACTACTCTCACTGTAAATAAGATTAATGAAGCCATTAAAGACCTAAAGAAATATATATTTCCCCAAAATTGATCTACAGATTCAATGACATTCTAATTAAAATCCCAAATAAGTATTTCATAAAATTCCTAAGTAGAACTCTAAAATTCGTTTAGAAAGTATAAAAGGCCAAGAATAACAAAGGCCGTTTTGGAAAGCTAAGAAGAAAGCTATAGTGAGTAAAACAATGTGGTACTAACACAAGATTTTACAAATGGAACAGAAAAGAGAATATACAGAAATGGACCACATACGTGGCAGCTTGGTGCATAAAAGAGATGCACTATAAATCAGTGGAGAAAGAATGAACTATTCAATAAATGGTGGTGGGGATATAACTGGTTATCTATGTTGAAAATGATGAAACTAAACCATGTTCATACCATACAAAAAAGTATAAAATACATGTTTAGAATTTTCAACAATTATAAAATAAGTATTTACATAATCACCACTCAAGCCAAGTAATAAAACAGTATAAGCACTCCAAGGACCGCATAGTTTCTTTTGTTTACAGATGAAAACACCTGCTGTATTTCAACCTCCATACGATTTGCATAATAATATCCTCAGATTTACCCTTTTCCTTGTCCTATCTCAAAGATTGATATATCTCGCATTTTGAAGATATTTTGGACAACGCCACGATAGTTCCCTCAGCACAGTTTAAATAAATTAATTATGACATTAACTACATTTTATTTCTAACCTGTGTACCTGGTTGAGGGGGGAGGGGAATAATGGATGTGCACTACTGTTTTCCATTTAAAGTACTTTAATACTGACAATGTTTTCCAATCCTCCATTACCAATCTTAATAGTCTTAGGGCATAATAATAAACTTCAGGAAAGATTAGCAAGTATCAAAAGCAAATAGATATATTCAATTAACTAACGGGAAACAAACTACTTTATTTGAGATATTGACATTTTTCCCAAGGTAATAAGACCGTTAATATTCATATTCCACTTAAAATACAGATGCCAAAGAAGAAAACATCACAACAAAAACCTTACTGTGTAGCCTTGACTAATTGAGATATTGACATTTTTCCCAAGGTAATAAGACCGTTAATATTCATATTCCAATTAAAATACAGATGCCAAAGAAGAAAACATCACAACAAAAACCTTACTGTGTAGCCTTGACTATGTCCCATGTGCTGTAATCATCAATATGAGTTTTGCGTCCAAGAGGTTCTCCATATCCATGGTTATAATGGCTTTGGGGTTTGATTTCCTGTTAAAGAGAAAAATCACACATAGGCAAGAATTTTTTTTAAAAAGGTTACAGAAAACATTTTAATATTTTATAGTAGTGTTTCTATGCTGTTTGAAGAATGCTCATTATTGAAATGTTTAAATTTTACCTTACTCCGAAATCTATATTCTTTAAAGAGAAGACATGTTCAAATAGATCTACCCCTTGTACACATTCTCAAAATAAAAAAAGCTGTAAAACTAGAACTTAGTGACAAATTTGTAACCAAAATTCATTTTTAGCTCCACAGAACTCTCCTACCTCCTTATCAAATCAACTCTTATTCTCTCAGACCAATTTTTCTATGTTTCTAGAATAACCCTTTACTCTAACACTCAACTTGAAAACTTTCACCATATGCACTGTATTATTTCCCAAATAAACTCTAAAGTCCTAAAGAAAGGAACCCATTGATATTATTCTTCTATTATTCTCAGATATTACCTTTTATTAAATTCCTTCTTGCTGAAGGCTTGTTAATCATCTAACATAAGGTGAATAAGAAACAATGGAGCAGCTCTGGTAAAATATAAATACACTTAAATAGTTCTAAAAATGCAGATATTCTTTTAAAAACGTTTTTATATAAAAATTTCATTAAATGACAGTTTCATAGAATATTACATCCAATTCAAGGCTTATACACCGTGTGCAATTTTCTATTTAAAATACAAAATTTGCTTTATAGTCAGCTGCCCCAATATAACACAGTACTAAGATACAATTATGTTTCTTTTATATGAAAATAGAAAAACTAACTATGTTCAGCTCTAATATCATTTGTTCAAATTGCTATGCTTCTGATATTTTTCACAAACACACATGTAAATATAAATAAAAGGATAAATCATAACAATATTTGGAAAAAGAGAAATCCTTAGAACAATTTATGCTCTCTTGTCTCTGATCACATCACCTACCACTGATATTAATACAAAGTTAAGGGCATTTTACTGAGAAAAAAGACTATTATCTTTAGCTTATTTTAGCCATTCAAATTGTGTGGGAAATTCCAAAACTAATTTGTTTGAGCCATAAACTTAGAAGACTATCAATGTGAATATTATCAATGAAGTGAATTAAGAAGTTTCATAAAAACAAATTCTGCTTATTAAATAGCTTTTCAAAAGGTAAATGCTTAATTCCTTACGAAAAAATTATAGTCAATATTAAAATACCACAGTAATAGCTCATATATTCACATTAGCATAAGAAAGGAAATAGACCAGCCAAGACTAGCAGAATATAATGCAGATAGTTTACTAAGTTGTTTTTTAATAGATTCTCAAACTCCATTAAAATAGAACTGGTTAAATCAGAACATTGGCAAGTGTAGTATTTTGAGTATATGTAACGTTCTACATAATGGATGAAGCAAACCAATACATAAGACTTCTGCATTTAATTTCTTTACACGTTTTCTATTTAATTTCTCCACTGAATTCCAGTTTTCAACTTCTCTGTGCTCTCTAATCAGCAGAGTTAAGCTCAGACAGGATAGAATAGGGACCCACCTCAGAGAGGCTGCTCATAAATATTCAGACTGGATCAGCAATCATCGAAAAATTGATCTGAGAGAATGAGTTGCCTCCTTGTCTGGCAGTTAGTGAAGCCATAACGAACTAACAATGGCTTAATCACCCGACCAATTAGCATGCTACACCTGGAACTCTGTGGGTTACAAAAACTGCCACATCTTCACTCTACAAGGAACAAAAGTGCAGACAACCACTATACAACCTTCCACCTGTAATAGGCCACTGTGCATGACCAAAAACATCAGAAACTCAGGGATGCATGACAGAAAGCTGATGCAATTTCACATCATCCTATTAGGCCTTAATTACCCTAAATCCTTCCCCATGGCCTAATATTCCTCCTCTTAGCAGAAAGAAACACCTCTGTCCCAAAACAGCATATAAATTCTCTCCCTAAAAATCCAGCACGTTCCTCCTTCACGGAGATGCCCGCACACTCTTCTGCATGGACTTTCACTTTATAAGAAAGTCCTATTGCTTGAATGTTCCTTCTTTGTCCCTCTTCCTTTCCTTTCACTGAGAGTATGCCTTGTTGCAAACTTCCCTAAGTCCCGTGAAAGGTTCTCCCTCTCAGTTTAACCAAGAACCTGGAACTGCCATCTCGTAACAAAGCAAAGAAAGACCTTCTCAGGCCAGTAACAGTTCCTTCTTTCTAAATTTTCTTTTCTGATTCTATTCTCTCCTACCACAGGTAAAATTATTTTTTAAACCTTCAATTTTGACTTCTATAAGGCTCTATGATACCTGAAAGAGAATAAAAACCTGGTCACAGCTTTCAGGTAGAACAAAATGATATATTCAACAAAACATGTATTGGGAGCCTGCTAAATACAAAACTCTCTACAATGCACTGGGACCGAGGACCAGGGCAGGGTGAGGCGATTACAGTTTAGAGAGTATCAAAAAAAAAGTTATCAAAATAAAAACCATTCTAATGGAATGTCTTTCAAAAATCAAAAACCACCAGGACCAGGGCAGGGTGAGGCGAGTACAGTTTAGAGAGTATCAAAAAAAAGTTATCAAAATAAAAACCATTCTAATGGAATGTCTTTCAAAAATCAAAAACCACTGCCAAAAAAAATCCATGATGAACCAAACATTTTAAATATAGCAGCATCAGTATCACTGATTTTTCCTTTTGCACTAGGCTCCACTATGGCTCAGAACAGCACTGCTAATGTATACAAAATACAGCCTCTTATCCTCAAAGACTGTACTATTCAAAATGGAAGGACAAAGTAGGGAAGAAAATTAAGTCAAAAATTACAAGCAAGAGCCTTCTTTTAATAAGTTAAAACATGACAACATAATGTCCAAAAAGTAACAATGTAACTTTAAAAATTATCTCAATTTGAAAATGTGCTATGGCAAACTGCTATTCTCTTTTACTAAGGACAAATACATTGCTTTTACATGCAAATATTGAATACTCGTAAAATAAAAAATAAATCTCTTTTTGAGGATTACTATCATAAGGCTTCCAATGTGACTTTAATTTTGTTTTCATCCCCAGAGACCTCATTTATTGTACAAAATGACTAAATTATGTTGTTTCTTTACAGTCCTTTTTGTCTCATTGACAATACCAAATGTGAGCTTCCAGTTGTTACTGGAAAACAGACTTTCTAAATTTAACCTATACAAGTATCTGTTTTGCCCTACATATAAGGTTGTTTTTACTTTTTTATTAAAAGATAACTGATTTTTAAAAAGACCATTACAGGGCCGACCCGTGGCTCACTCGGGACAGTGCGGTGCTGATAACACCAAGGCCCCGGGTTCGGATCCCATATAGGGATGGCCGGTTCGCTCACTGGCTGAGCGTGGTGCTGACAACACAAAGCCAAGGGTTAAGATCCCCTTACTGGTCATCTTTTAAAAAATAAAAAGACACCATTAAACACATCCTAGAGTGATTCTAGAACAGTGGTGTCACTCCTAATAAAAGTAGAAGAAAGGATGTTAAAGCAAATCTCCAACTTGCTTTATTACCAAACACATTTTCTAATACAAAACTTGTTATTTTTCTCACTTTTAAACAGACTCGATACTATTCCATGTCTAGGTCTAGCACCTTGTCAATATGACAAATGACAACATTCCATCAAGATCACTACCACTATCACCAGGCATAACAGTAATAATTTTAAAACTTTAAAACACAAAATGTTTTAAAACGTGCTCATACAAATAAGTACATCTTATAAATGTACAGATGATAATAACTTTTAAAAAGTTAAAAAATCTGATATTAGATATCAGGTACACTTTAAATACAAAAATATTTAATAAATTAGACTATTTAAAATTCTGTAATTTTTCCTTGATATTAATGAGAACCAAGAAGCAATTTAATTGCTATCTCCACCAAGAAAAGTAATACTAATTTAAAAATACATATGTAGGTCATTGTAAGTTTTAAGAATGCAGTAATTTCATTAGAAGCAGCTTGGTGTAATAGGAAAACTCCTTGACTGAGAGGCTTGTGAATTTAAAGTCTGCCACTCTTTAATATAGGCTACACCTAGCAAGTCAATTAACTACTGTAGGATTCAGGTCCTTCATCTGTAAAAAGCAAAGGATGAATAAGATAAGCACAGAATTACTCTGAGGTGTCTCAAAGACCAGCAGCAGGTAAAAGTGAAAGAATTCAAAGGTTTCAAGCCCTACTTATTATTCATTCCCTTCTTAAACAATGCACTTTATTATTCATGTTTTTAGATACTGGTTGTTAAAGGGAAAAATTTAAAGAAACAAATTAAATTTAGCAGTTTATTTGAGCAAGTAACAATTCATGAATTGGACAACACTCAGAATCAGAGAGAACTCAGTTGTGAGAGCTCAGCTTAACGGTATAAGCAGAGGGCTTTTATAGGCTCAACTCAGCAGCAAAGCAAAGAAATGACTTGACTTGCTACAGCTAAGGCATTTGCCTTATTTGGGTATGATCACGTGGAAAGTCCCAAGTTTGAGGTTAATTGGCAGCTTCTAATAGGTAAAGTCTCTAGTTAGACATTAGTTGGCAGTTTTTTGATTGGTAAGTTTAAGTGTCATTATACTGTTTCATTGAATTGGGTGGTGGAAAGTCCCAAGTTTGAGGTTAATTGGCAGCTTCTAATAGGTAAAGTCTCTAGTTAGACGTTAGTTGGCAGTTTTTTGATTGGTAAGTTTAAGTGTCATTATACTGTTTCATTGAATTGGGTTTCAGTTTGCTTATGCAGGAACCCAAGGCATTTGGAGCCATATCAGCCTAATGGTCTCCCAATTAAATCTACGTGTGAACTAGCTAACTTTTAAAAATGCTAGACCTATTGTGGTATAATAAGAAGTATATCTGATCTTTGTCTCCTGTTTCAGGCACATGGCTCATAAATCCCTTGGAATTTCCTGAGTGATAGTAAGGTCTTTTGTTAGTTATAAGAGGTACCTTTAGATCACACCAGAGCTTATGCTAATTAAGTTATCTGGGGTAGGGCCCCTAGATAACCTCAGAATGGACAAGTGATCAGAGGGTTTGGAATTTTCAGCCCCACTTAGCACTATAAAAACCCCTGAACAATGAGATTTGATGAGCTTCCAGGATGGTGAATACATTGAGGTGCTGAGAGGGTGGTGTGCCCAGATAGGGCACAGAAGCTCCGCACCCCCGCCCCCATACTTTGCCCTATGCATTTCTTCCATCTGGCTGTTCCTGAGTTGTATCATTTATAATAAACCAGTAAACATAAGTAAAGTGTTTCCCTTTGTTCTGTGAGCCATTCTTGCAAATGATCAAACCCAAGGAGGAAGTCATGGAAACCTTCGATCTACAGGAGATCAGTCATAAACATTGGAGGCCCAACTTGTGATAGGACTCTGAAGCAGGGGCAGTCTTGTGAAACTGAGCCTTTAACCTGTGGGTCTGTGCTAATCCCAGGCAGTTAGTGTCAAAACTAAACTGAATCATTGAGAGGGGGCGGGGAATAGCACTGAATAAAGAATCTGTGGCCCAGTGCTTATAAGTTTATTACCAACCAAATACACATGTTTCATAGGTGCTATATCAGAAAAGGTTCACCAAGAATCTGCTCTCTGACAGGGTGTATCTGAAAGAACAAACATTCAAGTATTCTAAGTTCAGGAATGTTCTGAAGGAAGGGTAACGAAAGGGACTTGCCCTACCAGCAATTACAATATATTAGAAAGCAAACTAATGTAAAAATAGGGGTATTGCTGTATGAAGCACTCAGGACAATGGAATAGAGCCTGGAAAATAAAAATCAGAATCAGAAAGGAAAGACTTTCTGATTTTTTTCCCATTTATACTATTCAATAAATAGTAGAAATGGACAATTGGCTAGCTGTTTGGGGGAAAAAATTCAGCAGCCTTCAACATGATAGGGTGAAGTGCTTGACGGAAAAATGCCAACAAATATAACCAAGGATAAAGCTTCTTTAATGGCAGGTGATACTGAAATATGTCTGAAAATAATGGGCCACTCTACACGGAATGGCTTCCCAGGTTGCCCATGCTCCCCATGAAAAGATACAGATGCCTATGACACCACTGCCATGGAGAGAGAGAAGCATGCAGCCTCCTGTTCTTGGGAAGCCTTTGTGACCCCTGGACTTCCCCTAGCTATTCTGGAGACTCTGGCTATGTGCCAGGTGCTCACCAGGTCTAAGTAACTAGTTCAAAATGGCTCCAGGACGGTCCTGAATGTTACTGCAAGACAAGGTACATTTAAGATTAATTTCCCAGACTTTCCTGAAATATGAATATCCATTGGCAGGACCAGGTCTGCCTACGGGCTCTTCTTATAGATTCCCACCTCATTCCTATATCAGAATAACATCCAGTACAACCAAAGAGTTAATATAAAGAATAATGACAATAATACTCTAATGTAAAAAAGGCTGAGAAAAACATGAATAACACATTTGAAAAATGGGCAAAAGATATGAAGATAATTCAAAGAGGGCAAAATACAACAGCAAATACATGTTGGAAAAGATTCTGTAATTCTCAATAATTAAATGCATTTTGACCACCCCCCCCCAAAAGAAACCAATTCAACAAAATTCTAGGGCATATACTTATTACCTACAAGGATAAATAAAACCCTTCACCCCAAATGAAGTTTGTAAAATTAAAGCATTTTGTTACAGCTGTAAGAACAGGCAAAAAAAAAAAATTAGGCAAGGAAGGAAAATCTGAGGTAGTAATGACACTAAATTCAAGGAATAGTATAAGGATTTTTAAAAAGAAATATTGTTTATAATAAAACGAAAGCATAAGCACAAAACACATATAACCATGAGAACAATGAATAGTCAAGAAAAACCAGTTGCCACCATAAAATTATAAAACAACTTTTTAAAAAGACGTAATTAGTTAACAGTGCCAGCAGATGGCACTATACTCAAAACAGAATCCTCTAGGAACTTATTCCCACCATCTGTAAGGGAAGAAAGAACAAAAAAAATGATTTGGTTAATTGGGAATACACGAGGGTACTTCATAAAGTTCACAGAAAGATTTGTATTATCTTTTAATTCTATTTGTCCATGAACTTTCTGAAGTTCCCTCATATAATGGAAAGATTTCAAATCAAGTTTTTCAGTCAATACCAGGTTCCTTACATAATATGTATTTTGCTGTGGTCCTAACTCCAGCTAATAATCTAATAAACAAGAGTCCAACTTGAGGCATAGATTTTCTTTATGCTGTAGTACCATCATTGCCTCAATCTAAACTATCAAATTAACCTTCTTGCTTCCAACAAGAAAGTCTCACATTATGACAATAAAGGAAATTTTTAGACTAAGGAAATATTCATCAACCTCTCTACCTTCTTTAAAAACTGGTTTTCTCTCTATTCCCTTCTAGCATTGATCCATATGTATACATTTGCTTGTAACAATATATATGTAAATCTGGCATACTTTTTTTTCTTTCCACAGACATTTGATGAACATTTAAGCGAATGCCTGTTTTTCCCCTTCTTACCTTTTTAAAAATAAACTTTATTTTTTAGAACAGTTTTAGATTTACAAAACCAACGTGAAGATAGTAGAGTTCACATATTCCCCACATCCAGTTTCCCCTATTACTAACATCTAATGGTAGTATAGTACACTTGTTAAAATTAATGAAACAATATTGATCATTATTAACTGAAGTCTACATTCAGATTTCCTTAGTTTTTATGTAATGTCCTTTGTCTGCTGCAGGATCCCATTATATTACATTTATTTGTCATGGCTCTCTAGGTTCCTCTTGGCTGTGGTACCTTCTCAGACTTTCCTTGGTTTTGATGAACTTGATGGTTTTGAGAATAAGTAGAATCAGGTATTTTTTGCAGAATGACCCTCAACTGGGATTTGTCTAATGTTTATCTCATTATTAGACTGGAGTTGTGAGTTTTGGCGAGGAAGTGTTGTTTCTAATTTGACTGTATTTTTGAAACTTTCTTTGAAAACACTGCTATACAATCTCTATTTGCCCACATGTTTACATATTTTTACGTAAAATTTTTTGTAACCATAGTATTCATATATTTTGTTCTTCCCCTTTACATCTTCTCTGCCATTACACATAGTTTTTATAAGTACTGCTTTTAACCACTGCATATAATAATATTTTGAAATGTACTAAAACATTTCCTAATCACTGAACATTTAGGTTACTCTTTCATATCCTAACTAAACTCAGATGTTATTTCTTAAGCATTCTTCTTCTGTCTTCTCTTACATTTTCTTCACCATTAGACTTTAAGCTATGACAGAGCAAGAACCCTCTCTTAATCATTTGCGTACGCCCAGTGCTTAGGACAGAGCCTGGCATAATACTGGTGCCCTTAAATGAAATGAAAGAATAAATAGATGGATTTTTCCTCACTCTGAAGAATACTTTCTTTAACTCATTTAACACTTATTCTTTTTAACTAGCGTAAACATCCTGCAGAGGGATTCTTAAAGGGTATGAAATTTTTATGGTTCTTGACACAGTATCCAAATTGCCCTGCAAAAGGATTATATTTATAACCCCACCAGCAATATATGATAACTATTTCTCCATTAACTCAGTCACAATGGGTGTTATTTTTAAATTCTCCCTGGAGTAAAACTTGCAATTTCAACTTTAAATATATTTTCCTATTCTATTTCACCTTTTGAGAATTCTCTATTCTTATCCTTTGGCCATTTTATTCTACTTGAGTCCTCGTTTGTTTAATATATTTGAATTAGATTTTTATGTACATACAAGATTAGATATTAACTTTTTTCATACTGGCCTAAAGATGTTTCATTTTCAGAAATGTTGATTTATGTTCAATATATTTCAGAGATAATATTCTTTATAGTCATACACATTAATCTTTTCCTTGGACTTTTTTAGTATTGATTTTTATATTTAAGTACTACTGTAATCATTAGTGCTACTCATCAAATATTTCCAATCCACTTCTCAGGCACATAGTAGAATCGCACACTCCTGGCCCTTTGAAAGGTAAGTTGTGTCCACATGACTGACTATATTTTTAACCAATGGAATATGAATAAAGGTGGCATGTTGCTTTCAGAGAACAGATTTAAGAGCCAGTATGCAATTCCCCACTCTCTCTTTCCTTCTGCCATGAAGACTGGTAATCTTCCTTTGTAGAGATACTCAATCATTCTGGATCCCAAAGTAGCCACTGTCCAACCCACAATACACGTAGAGCATGAACCACTAACACTCAAGCAACTAAAACTTAAGGGTCGCTACTGCAGAAAAACCTTGTTTATCCTAACTAACAGAATTCTGAGAGTTGTTTATTTTGGTAAGTAGTATGCAGATGGATCTACATAAGTCATTTTCATTATATTTTGGAGCTGGTTATAACAAATATATGGTATTATTACTAATGGTCACAGATTTAATATCTGGCTACAATGTTAAAATATCATCTCTGGTTTTAGATGATCTCTCTAAATAGTCTAAAAAAAACATAGTGGTTATAACAAATATATGGTATTATTACTAATGGTCACAGATTTAATATCTGGCCACAATGTTAAAATATCATCTCTGGTTTTAGATGATCTCTCTAAATAGTCTAAAAAAAACATAATCTAATCTTCAAATAAGTGTGTGTATTTTTTCATTTTAATGGCCTAAGGCATTGGCAGAAACATTAAATGCAATACTGGGAAAAAATAATAATTAGAATATATCTTTATTTCCCTGGATTTATTTCCCCATATTTTTCTCCATTTTTAATAGGCAATGTCTTTAGTGTTTCTCCATTACATATAAAGTTGTTAATTCATCCTTATTCAAATACATTACAGAGAATGAATAACACTGTATTTGGATAGAAATGCCCACCGGAGCACCACACATCCTAGAATTACAGAATACATCCAATTTCATATTTCATTTGCAATTAATTCTCAATTTTGTCCTCCAACCTCAGAATTCTGACTAGCATTCTTTTAATAATATCTGTTAGTTGGACTGATAATCTTTTGGTAGTCACCTTCCCTTCCCTTTGTCCCCCTCCTCCACCATAGGCCAATTGTTCTTACCAGCAGCCCAAACTCAAGTTGTGATATTATGAAATATATATTTGGTCTTCATCCCCACCTCCTGACATAATCCTAAAATCCTTAGAATCTCCAAAGTGGTAAGAGTCTATGTGTATGCTAATGATGGCCTGTAGCCCCTAAGTAGCTTCAGGATGGGGTATGGTCACAGAAAAGACCAAGGCAGGACTTTTAATCCCACCTGCCAAACTCGAGGGGAAAGGTACTGAAGGTTAAGTTGACCAGCAGTGGCCAATGATTTAATCAATCATGCCTATGTAATAAAGCCTCTATAAAAGCCCAAGAGGCCTAGGTTTGGAGATCTTCCAAAGAGCTGAACACATGGAGGTTCCAGAAGGGTAGTGTGCACCAGCAAGCACGGAAGCTCCACACCCCTTCTCCTGTAACTTACCCTATGCATCTCTTCATCTGTATCCTTTGTAACACCCTTTATAATAAACTGGTAAAGGTAAGTATGTGTTTCCCTGAGTTCTGTGAGCCACTCAAGTAAACTAATCGAACCCAAGGAGAGGGTTGCAGGAACCTTGATTTATAACTGTTGGTCAGAAGTTCCAGGGGTCTGGACTTGCAACTGGCATCTGAAGCAGGAGGCAGGAGCCTGAGCTCTCAACCTGTGGGATCTGACACTATCTCCAGGTAGATAGTGTTGGAACTGAATTGAATTAGAGGACACCCAGCTGGCGTCCACTGGGGAGAAATCCTCACACGTTTGGACACAGATGTCGGTCTTCTGTGTTGACTGTTGTTGAGTAAAACGTAAAGGGAAAAACACTACAGTGTGTGGGTGTGGGTGGGTGTGTTTCCCCCTCTCTCGCTTTTTCCAACACTGAAACACAAGTCCTGGCCATATTTCCAACTAGGTCCCAGAAAGCAGGATGGACACAAAATGATTCTGGAAAATGCTGAGGTAGTACCTTTTAAGCATTACAAGTTGTTTTACTTCGTTTTTTAAGAATGTATGAGTCAAGTGCACATGTACATTAAGTTAGATTTAATTACCAAAATGTAATTTGTTTAGCAAAGAAACATGGCTGAAAATCCTAAAAAGTCTTATAAACAAACTCTTAAAAGAAATGCAAAAATCCCATCTTCAATTGAGAATAAACAAAGGCATTTAGGCATCTAGTGTGATAGGCAATAAAGACCAATCAGGAGTTTTGAGCAAAGAAATAACAGGATTAGATATGCTATTTTGAAGGATCACCTAATGATTTTTTTCCTTCCCACCACATCCACAATTTATTCTTCCTTCCTGCCCTTTTCTCAAAAAGGCATGTCTAACTATCAAAATGTCCAAGCTAGAAAATTCGTTCAACCTTGACCCTTTATCCGCAAACCTCAGGTACAACTAATTACTCACCAAGTCTCACTATTTCTTTTCTCAAAATAAATCCATATCAGTCCCTTCCTCTGTATCCACCCCTATATTATCCTCTCAAATGGTCTGCCCATATGACTGCCCCTTCACTCCCTTATATAAAATCTTTAAAATAATACCTGTGGGGTAAAGGGAGAACATTTCAGCAATCATACAAAATCCTTCATGAACTGGTCCCAAATTGCTTTTTCTAGCTTTAGTATCCACCATTCCCTTCTACACATCCTACAAGTTTATATACACCAACAATTCCAATTTAAAAACCTCAGTGTCTCTGCCCATGTTGGTTATTCTGCCTAGAAGACACACCCATCAGGCTAGCAAACTCTTACAAATCCTTCAGTTAACAATTTGAATGTCACTATAACCTTACTTGTTTCACTCAGGCAATTAACTGCCCTATTACCTGTGTTCCCAATGCTATGCAAATTATTGTACAATAATTGTGTAATGGTATATTTGTTAGTTTACTACTGCTGCTATAATAAATTACCACAAACTTGGTGGCTTAAAATTAACACAAATTTATAATCATATAGTTCTGAAGGTAAGAAGTCCAAAATCACTATCACTGCACTAAAGTCAAGGTTTCAGCAGGGCCACACTCCCTCAAGAGGATCTAGGGGAGAATCTGTTCCTTGCCTCTTTGAGCTCTGGTGGCTGCTGGTATTTCTTGGCTGTGGCAACATCACTCCAATATTCAAGGGCAGCATCTTCAAATCTCTTTCTGTTGTTTTCACATTGCCTTCTCCTCTGTGTGCATGTCCAAATCTCCCTCTGCCTTTCTCTTATAAGGATACATGTGATTGCCTTTAGGGTACTGCAGCATTTAGAATATCTAGACATTCGAAATAATTTCCCCACCTTGAAATCCTTAAATTTAATCATCTCTGCAAAGACTTTTTTTTCTTATAAGGTAACATTTATAGGTTCCAGGGATTAGGACCTGATATCCTTCGGGGGCCATTATTCTGCATAACAATGGATGGGAATAAGATGGGGAAGGAAGGAGACAAAATCCACATTACATAGGTGGTACTGTCTGTAGTTTTCTTTCAGTTATCATGAAGAAGTCCAGCTCCTGGCCCTCTCTTGTGAGGTATTTTCAGAGTTCTGATATTTAGCCTGTGAGAACTGAAAAATACTCCTCTTTGACCAAACCTTAGTCAGGCTCCTCTGAGCTCTCTTCTTAACTAGGCCTCAACCAGGCTTCAACCTTGGCCCTTTTCCTTGTTGGGCACACATAGCCTAATTTAAGAAAGAAATTGTACTAAATCAGTTTAGAAAGAAGTCCCCACCCTAGACATCTGATCACCTTGACCTGCCTTCAGCAAGAATCCTGCTAAGTTCGTTTAGCAAGAATCCCCCACCCTTGACAATTTTCCATCTACTGACTCTCTCATTCTGCTTTTTGGCTATAAATCCCCACTTGTCCTTGCTGAACTTAGAATTTAGCCCAGTTCTATACTGAGGTCTCTTTTTCACTGTTGTAATAGTTTCTGAATGAAAACCGTGTTTTACCACAGCTATGGATGGGTTGAATATGTTCCCCAAAGGCTCATGTGTTAGAAACCTACTCACCAATGTGAGTGTTAAGAAGGGGGAAATCCTGCTATGGTATTTGAAAGGTGGGGCCTTTAAGAGATGATTAGATTCTGAGGACTGTACCCTTGTGATTGGATTGATCCATTCATAGAGTAATGGGCACAGTTCTGATGGCTTTATAGGAAGAACAAGTGAGTGGGTTAGCCATTCTCACCATGTGATAGCCTGCACTGCTATAGAGCTACCACCAAGAACAAGAAGATCCTCACCAGATGTGTTCCCTGGACTTTGGACTTTCCAGCTTCTGAAATTGTAAGTAATAAGTTTTATTTCTTTATAAGTTATTCAGTTTCTAGTATTCTGTTATAAGCAACAGAAACAGAAAATATAACCACTTTAATCACTGTCCAATTCTGGTTTTCCTTGACAGGATTTCCCTCTGTAACCTCCTCTAGTACAGAAGAGACATTCTCCAGATCACTTCTTAAAACTCCTTCTCAGTTCCTACTCCAGTGGTACAAACCTGAAAATGCTTCTGCTCAGCAGGCAACTCTCTCTAATTTCTTTCAAGATGGCTCTAGCCTGTCTTGCCTCTAAAGTGTTTGCTTGGACCAATGAAAACACCCTTGACTCAACATCACAAGAAACACAGTGGAAACTCTCTCTTCTGGTTCTTCCATTGCAAAGCTATTTTACATATCTCTTACCTTTATGCTTCTTCAGGAATGCAGCAGCAGTCTCTGGGCCTTCCAGAACTCCAGAGGACCCAAATAACACTCTTCCAAGAATTCTCTAATATTCCACTCAGGTAACACCCCAGGGAGGCCTACCATTTTTTGCAACCCAGCAGGTGTCTAGCTACAGAGCTGTTCTTCCTTCCTGAAAAGTCCTCCAGTCTCTCAGAGGAATTGTTTTCCACCTACCATATAAAGGGAGGGCAATACAAAGACTGCAGCACTCCCTTTTAGGTTAAAAACTCTTCAAATGATCCTTTCTCTTTATTTTGTATAGGCTGGATGTGATAGAGTTCCAGGATAAATCAGGGCCACTCCCCAGCAAATTCAACACCTCCGTTTATAATACAGGGATACTCTGTCACATACTGTCTTTAGCTTTGGGCTCCAGGAAAAATGCTGAGATGACAGGAAAAGTCCCTTTTTATATCCCGTTATGTACAAATATATTATACACTACTTACCCTTTCACACCTAATATTTTTCATCTAACATTATGTTTTTGAGATTTATTTGTGCTGATACATGTATCTTTAATTTATTCAATATAATAGCTAAATGGTATTTCATTACATGAATAAACTATATACATTCTCTACTAAGGGGGAGTTAGGTGGCTTCTACAAATGATATTGCAATGAACAAACTTATACAGAACTAATCTGTAAAAGTTTTTCTAGGGTAAGGACCTAGTAGTAGAACTCATGGATAAAAAGACTATCTTCAACTTCACTATCATTAAATCAATTTTCCAAGGTGGTAATACCAATTTACACTCTCAATAGCTGTGGAGTATACTACCATTTATAAAGCAAATGTATTTCACTGGGCCTAGTTTCCAAAGCCCTGTAGTTTCAGGTTTAACCTAACCTTTTAAAATTACATATAGAAATGTTAACTGTGCAAAAGACAGGAAATTTTCCCCAGGCTAAAGTCTCTGATATGGATATAGAATTGTAACACAGCAAAGTTGCCAGCTCAAGGACAGAAAAGTTACTTAATTGTTATGTAAACATACTAAGGAAATTGCTGTAGGGAAAGAAAATGTTTGCTAAGAACCAGCTTTTGTTGGTGGATTGCCTTAACCTTTGCAAATTGCATTATGGAATGTCACTTTGTTACTTCACTGATGTTATCAGCTTCTAATGTTAAACTATACTTAGCCATAACTCCACTTATGTTCCTTTTCTGTAACTTCCTGGTCTGGAGAATAAATAGGGGGAGAGAACCCAAGTTCGTAGTTAATTTCCCAAAGGAAGAATGACTCTCTTGAGGGTTCAGGGAAGTTAACCCCTTTGGGGTGTCTCACTGCTCAGAAGAAATGGGCTTTGAGTAATCCTTCGTGTTGCCGTCACCCAGGGGAGAGAGGTGACAAATCTGTGTGAGGACAAAGAGAGTGCAACAAATAGCAATGTATGTTCTTCTTTCATTATACAGTACTTAGATTTACCAAACTCCTTAATTTGGGGAGATTCAATGGGTACCAAATTTTATCTTGTTTTGATTTGTATTTCCCTGAAGCAAGTGAAGAAAGTTTATCAAGGAGAGATCAACTATATCAATGCTACTAATAAGTCAGAAAGCATAAGGACTGCAAGTTGACCACTGGATTTAGTGACACAGAGGTCACATTACTTTGACAAAGTAGGGACATATGCCAGACTGAAATTGGTTTAAGAAAGGATGGCAGGAAAAGAATTGTGGACAGCAAATACAGATAACTCTTTTCAGGAGTTTTGTTACAAAGAAGAGCAAAGAAATACAGCAGCAGCTGGAAGGGAAGTGGAATCAAATGAAAATATGTTTTTTAAATTTGATTTGGTTTTGCTTTTTTAGGATGGGAGAAATGATCACTAGTAGAAATGATCTAGTAGAGCTGAAAACTGATGATGTAGAAGTAAGAGTAAAAAATTGCTGGAGAGATGTCCTTAAGTGGGCATGAGGGACAGAAATTAGTGTAATCAAACATGCTCAGTACTTTTATACTGAAAACTACAAAACACTGATGAAAGAAATCAAAGATCTAAATAGACAGGCATACTATATTTATGGATTGGAAGACTCAACATGGAAAAGATGTCATTTCTCCCCAAACTGATATACATTTAATGCAATTCCTATCAAAATCTTGGGAAGATTTTTTTTTTTTTGGTAGATACAGACAATGTTATTTTAAAATTTATATGAAAAGGAAAAAAAAAAAAAAAACAACAAATAGCTAAATTAATTTTGAAAAAGATGAATAAGTGGGAAAAAGCAATCTATTCAATTTCAAGATCTATTGTACAGCCACAGTAATCAAGACTGGGTAGTACTGGCTGAGTGACAGACACATAGACCAATAAAACAGACAGAAAACTCAGAAATAAAAACAGAGCTATTCTCAACTGACTTTTTACAATGTAATAGCAATTCAATGGAGGAAATGGTGCTACAGCAGTTGGCCATTCACAGGCAATAAAAAATGAACCTCAATCTAATTTTCACACTATATACAAAAATTAACTCAAATTGATCATGACCTTAAACATTAGAAGTAAAATTATAAACTTCAAAAAAAAAAAAACCTTTGGGATCTAAGGATAGGCAAAGAGATCTCAGACTTGACACAAAAAGCATAACACATAAAAGGAAAAAGTGATAAACTGGATTTCATCAAAATTTAAAGCTTTTGCTCTGAGAAAGACCCTGTTATGTGGATGAAAAGATAAGCTACAATCTGGGAAAAAATAACTACAAACCACAACAAAGGACTAGTACCTAGGGTATATTAAAAAAAACTTGCAAAACTAAACAGTAAAATAATCAATGAGGAAATAGGCAAAAGACACTATTACGGGCTGAATTGTGTACCCCCTTATGTTGAAGTCCTAACCCCCAGTACCTCAGAATATAACTATTTGGAGCTAGGTCCTTTAAAGAGGTGATTAAGTTAAAATGAGGCCATTCGGGAGGATCCTAATCCAATCTGACTATTATTCTTATAAGAGGAGGAAATTTGGATACATATAGAGACCATGTGAGGATACAGTGAAAAGGCAGTTAATTGCAAACCAAGGAGAGAGACCCCAAAAGAAACCAAACCAGCTAATACCTTGATCTTGGACTTCTAGCCTCCAAAACTGTGGAGAAAAAAATTTTCCATTGTTTAAGCCATCCAGCCTCTGGTATTTTGTTATGGCGGCCCTAGCAAACTAATACAGACATGAATTGACACTTCACAAAAGAGGATTACAAATAGCAAATAAGTACATGAAAAGATATTTAACATCATTAGCCATTAGAGAAATGCAAGTTAATATAATGACTTATTATCACATACCTACTAGAGTGGACTCAAATAAAAAAAGTGTCATAAATTTAATATAGTTGCTGCCTCA
>NW_007730004.1:146535-201396 GCF_000696425.1 Galeopterus variegatus
CAAATAGCAAATAAGTACATGAAAAGATATTTAACATCATTAGCCATTAGAGAAATGCAAGTTAATATAATGACTTATTATCACATACCTACTAGAGTGGACTCAAATAAAAAAAGTGTCATAAATTTAATATAGTTGCTGCCTCAGCATCCATTTTTAGGCCTGACAAATTATTTGAAATCCAGTCATACCCAAACACCCCTGGCCTACTAAAAACTTCCTCTCCCTGTGTGATTGTCTTCAATATAGCTCATTTGTTCCTCATCTCACTGACCCAAAACCCAGCACACCCCACAGCTGATGACCATAATAAAACCTAATGGTCAACAGCAGAGTCATGTAAAGAAGTTCCCTCCTTCACAAGTGTTTGCTTTAAAAAACTAGCCAACCCACAAGTCCTACAAGAAAGCCTAAGGGATAATGCCCATGGACCCTAATAAAGGTGTAGTCCCATAGATATTCTCTCTCTTTCTTTTTCTCTCCCCTCCCCTTCTCCTTTCTCTTTCTCTCTTCCCTCTACACCTCCCCCCCCCACACACACCAACACACATCCTTTAGACACCTTTAACTCTCTGGGATCTGTGAGTAATAAATTTCTTGTTTCATGCATTTCGGTTTCACTTTGTGTGTCTCACCTGACTCTAACAACCCACCCCTTAACCCCCGGGCCAGGCCTCTCCTAGAGAGTGGCTACTTTGCTTATGGTCACTCTTAAGAGAAAGACTTCAAGACAAAATTATAATAAAACCATAACAATGGAAATCATAACAAAGTGACAACACCAAACACTGATGAGGATGCAAAGAGATCAGATCACTCATACACTGCTGGTTGGAAGGTAAAATGTACAGCTACTCTGGAAAAGAGCCTGGCAGTTTCTTAAAAACATTACTATATAACAACCATAGGATCCAGTAATTGCACTACTGGGCATTTATCTCAGAGAAATAAAAATATATGTTTACATAAATACCTGTACACAAATATTTAAAGCAGCTTTATTTATAATAACCAAAAACTGGAAACAACCCAGATAACCTCCAGTGGGTGAATGGTTACATAAACGGTGGCACATCTGTACCGTGGAATCCTATTCAGTAATAAAAAGGAACAGCGTACTGATAGACACAGCAACCTGATGAATCTCCAGAGAATTATGCTGAACAAAAAAAAAAAAAAACAATTCCATAAGGTTACATACTACATGATTCTACTTATATAACATTCTTAAAATTACAAAATTATAGAAATGGAGAATAGATTGGTGGTTGCCAGGAGTTAAGGAGAAGTTGGAGGAAGACCATATGGGTGTAAAAGGGCAACATGAAGAATCCTTGCTGTGATGGAAATGTTTTGTGTCCTAACTGTATCAATAGCAACCTCCTGATTCTGAAAATATACTATAATTCTTTAAGGTATTAAGGTGTTACCATTAGGGGAACCTGGGTAAAGGATATATAGGATATCTCTGTTTTATTTTTTACAGCTGCACATAAAACTACAATTATCTTAAAATAAAAAGTCTAAAGAAAAGTTATCGACTTGAACATGTAAAATTTGTACAATTTATAATAACTTAAATATTTCTCAATAAAAAGTTATGCAGTAAAAAATATTCAAAAAAGATGTACAAAATTTTTTTTAATTGTCCAGACCAGTATGGTCCAATAAAACTTTTTATAACTATGGACATGTTTTATAATTCTGTGCTATCTAAAACAGTAGCCATAAGCCACACACAGCTAATAAACACTTGAAATGTGACTGATATGAGTGAAAAAATGAATTTTAATTTTATTCATTTTAATTAATTTAAACATAAACAGCCACATGCCACTGGTGGCTACCATATTGGACAATGCAGGCCTAGACATTACAAAGAATGGGAAAGATGCTAAAATAGAACTATGCCCAAATTGTACTCAGAAAAAAACACAAATTTTATAACAAGGAAATAATAAATATAAGCATGGAAATAAAAATAAGAAAATAAATGTATAAAAGCATGTATATAAAATATACATTTATATATGCACAGAAAATTTCTGAGTGCACTCAAAAGTAGTGGTTACCTCTGAGGAGTAAGACAAGTATGTGTCTGTTGGGGGAACTGTGGACTTTCACCTTCTATTATATTCCCTTCTCTTCCATTTAAATTTTTGACAATAATCATGTGTCACTTTTTTCTAAGGTAACAAACTCATGCTGGGACTTAAATTTCTGATACCCTGAAAATTCGTATATTGTCAGACACCACATGATGACATTTTGGTCAAAGATGGACTACATATACCAAGGTGGTACCATAAGATTATAATGGAGATGAAAAATTCCTACCTCCTAATGATTTTGTAGCCATCATAACATATAACATCATAGTGCAAGCATTACTCACATAGGCACCATAGGCTAGATCATACAGCGCAGATGTGTAGCAGGCTACACCATCTAGGTTTGTGTTTATTCACACAACAATGAAATTACCTAACTATGCATTTCTTAGAATGCATCCCCATCATTAAGGAATGCATGACTGCATTACTCAACAATACAGAATAAACAGATGTTAGGACAATGTCTTAGTCCATTTTCTGCTGCTACAACAGAATATCACAGACTAGGTAATTTATAAAGAACTGAAGTTTATTTGGCTCACGGTTGTGGAGGCTGAGAAGTCCAAAAGCATGGCACTGGCACCTGGCAATGGTCATCCCATGGCGAAGGTATCACATGATGACAGAAGGCAAGAGAGAGCAAGAGCGCACAGGACAGAGAGAAAAAGGAGGCCAAACTCCCATAATAACTAACTCACTTCCACAATAATGGCATTGATGACTCTGCCCTCATGATCTAGTCACCTCTTAAAGGTCCCACCTCTTAATACCATCACAATGGCAATTAAATTTCAACATGAGTTTTGGAGGAGACATTCAAACCACTGCACACAATAACAGTTCAGAAAGTTTGTTAGTCTGCTATGCTACAGTGCTAGATTCTAGTCTGTCAAAAATTTTTTTTCCCAAGTGTGCCCTTTGTTGGGACTTGACTACATTCAATTATCCACAGGAAAAAAGAAAAAGTAAGCAAAAAAACAAGTTTAAATAATGGGAACTTCTGAAATCAAGTTAACTTCTTACATAAACAGGTGGAATGAAAGGCACCTCCTTTCAAAGAATTCATGACAGTATATTTTACCTTATTAATTTACACTAAGCAAAAGAAAAGATCAAATAAAATAAAATTTTGAAATGGAAGATCTTTAAGGAAATACAGTTTTATTATTTCAAGTCAAAGGATTACTCAAAAAAGTAGCCCTAGAGCAACTGCCAAAAATAAATCCTCCTCTAACTCCTTCAATAACAAGGGAGAATTGATAGTAATTCTAACAGTGTTTTCCTACTATATCATAAAAAATAAGTTGTGTTTTGACCTATTATATTTATATGTATGAGAGTTATGTGCTAGGATCAGAGAGTTTAGGTTCCAATACAAATTCTGTTGATATAGTTTGGATATGTTTGTCCCCATAAATTTCATGCAGAAATCTGATCCCCAATGTGTTTGTGTTGGGAGGTATCTAGGTCATGGGGGCAGATCACTCATGAACAATTAATGCCCCATCTGGAGGGGGGCGGGCAGAGAGTGAGTTCTCGCTCTTCCAGTTCCTGCAAGAGCTGGTGGTTAAAAAGACCCTGGCACCTCCCCTCCCTCTTTCTCTTGCTTCCTCTCACCATGTGACCTAGCACCCACTGGCCCTGTTTTCCGCCATGAGTAGAAGCAGCCTGAGAGCCATGCCAGATGCAGGTGTCCCAGAATCATGAGCCAAATAAACCTCTTTTCTTTATAAATTACCCAGGCATTCTGTTATAGCAACACAAAAACATACTAATACACCTGCCAACTGCTAATGATATGAATCCGAATAAACTATTTCACCTGTCTGAGTCTGTTTCCTTATCTGTAAACAGTCCAATAATACATACTTTGCAGAACTACCATAAAAAGTAAATGAGCAAAACTTGTAAGCAACCAAGATGTCCTTCAGTAAGTGAATAGATAAACTGTGTGCATACAGACAATGAAATATTGTTCAGTGCAAAAAGCCAGGAAAAGACACGGAGGAAACCTAAATAAGGAGTACTAAGTCAAAGAAGCCAACCTGAAAGGCTACATACTGTATAATTCCAACTATGTTACATTTTGGAAAAGGCAAAACTATGGAGACAACATAAAAATCAGTGGTTGCCAGAGCAGATGGATTGATGAACAGGCAGAGCACAGAGGATATTTAGGACAGTGAAACTATTCTGAATGACAATATAATTGTGGTTACACATTATTACACATTTTTTAAAATCCATAGAATGTACAATACCAAGAATGAGCCCTAATGTGAAGTACAGACTTTGGGTGATAATGACAAATCAGTATAGGTTCATCTATTGTAACAAACGTACTACTCTGGGCAGGATGTTAATAGTGGGGGAGGTTACGTACATGTACAGAAAGGGAGTATATGGGAAAATTCTGTACTTTCTGCTCAACTTTCTATGAACCTAAAACTGTTCCCTCCCCCAAAAAAGTCTATTTTAAAAATTAAAAACAAAACAAAATGTAAACAACATTTGCAATCACAGCTAGCTAGTACCTAGCAAATAATATTCAATCAATGCTATATATATCATTTCTATCATATTCTACTGTGTTATAAAAACAGGGGAAATCTGGATTTAAATTGAGTTCTTCCACTTACCAGCAAGTTACTTAACCTCTCTATGCCTCAATTTCCTCTCTATAAAATAGGTACAAGAAGCTGTGAGAATTAAATGAATAAATACATATGAAAAATTGTTTAGGATAGTAACCACCTCAAAGATATAACTGGATAAGTGTTAGCAACTATTACTATCATTATTTCCTAACAGATTGAGGAGATAACTTCAAAAGACTCAGTACAATGCCTCATACATTAAACGTCAAATTAGCTTCCTGTAATACAACTTTTCCCACATATCAAGTGGGCGTAGAAGAGTAGGGGATAAAGGGTACGAGTGTTTATCAGAATCACCTCAGAAACTTTTCAAAATTTATGTACCACAAACCTACGTACTGAATTAGAAACTTTGAGGGGTTATGTATAGAAGCATGTGTATTCTGACAAAGCTCTCCAAAAGATTCTAATATAACATACACATATATTCTTTCTTCACCCAATCCATCTCTCACATAAATCCAGTTCTGATAAAGTTATTACATGCAAGAAATTAATGGAATTCAATGTGTTGAAATATCATATATTTTAGCCTAAGTTTCTATGTATTATCTAATCAGGGATTGGCCAACTGATAGGTTGGTAGGATTGGCTCACTACCTTATTTTATAAATTAAGTTTTATTGGAACATAGCACACCCACTCGTTCCTATATTGTTTATGCTGCTTTCATACAACAACTGCAGAACTGATAAGTTGCTACAAGAGAACAGATGGCCCACAAACTTAAAAATATTTACAATCTGGCCCTGTACAAAAAAAAGTTTTCCAATTCCTGGTCTAGATATACATAAAGAATGTATTCAGAAGCTCAACTAAAACATTTATTGTAAAGAATAACGGAGTTCAAATGTAATTACAACATCTCTTAAAGTATGTAAAAAGCTGTAAACAAAGCAAACAAAAACTTCACATAAGACGGTAGAGGACAAAAATAGTTTTTCCTGCCCAGCTGTTCCTCCCCCAAGGAAAGTGTTCCTCCCCCAAATCCAATCAACTGATCTTGGCCAATTACAGTCCCGTGGTCACAGGAGTGGACATAGAATATACATCAGGACCACCAATACCATTTTCCAGTGTGGAGTAAGGGAAGATATGCAATCTTTCTCCAACGGTTAGTTGACAGTTGAGATATACGGAACCAAAAAAAAAAAAAAAAAAAAAAAAAAATACTGGCATCTATGTCCCCACCACATGGAAGAAAGAAGATGCTCTTCATTAGGAGAAAACAAAGCTGAAAGGAAGAGAGGAGGAGAGATAAGAGGCTGAGTCTGGTTCCCGTTGTCCTAGATTCTAACTGCACCCCTGCCATCCTGTTTGGATTATCTGAGAGGTATTTTCCCTTTTTTGCCCAAGTAAGTTTCAACCGGGTTGCTAACACTTACAACAAGAGGATTCTAACTAACACAACAAACAACTTCTGTCTTCAGCTCCAAGAAGTACTTTTTTTTTTCCCATGAGAACAGGGATAGTTTTCTGCACCACTAGCTTTGTTTATCAGTTTTGTTCTTCCCTCATCAAATCCTTCATAAGTTAATGAGTGTTCACAATCAGAAAATTATTCTTAAAAACTAAACAATGACATAATATAGTAATATCTCAATCAGAAGTTATTTTCCACTTGATTTTCCCTAGAATAAAACAACTGATGAAAAGCACAAGCCAATTGACACATACACAAAAAATGCTTTAGGCACATTTAGCCCTATCATCTCCATATCCTCAACAATGTCACTGATAATCAGAAAGATGAGCCTAAGACACTATAATATTCTCATTTACCAAAGAAAGATTCTATTATATTTAGTATGTATCAATAACCATAGAAAATAGAGCATTTTATTTGGCAAATTTTCAACAAGGATTGAAACAAAAACCAGAGAGTATTTTGTTAACCCTCTGTCACTCAGAATATTAAGTTCACAGTACCTCCTTCACAGAAGGTTGAAGTTTCACTATACTTTCAAATTACAGTAGTCCCCCCTTATCACCAGGGGATATGTTCCAAGACCCCCAGTGGATGCCTGAAACCACAAATACCAAACTCGTACATACTATGATAAAGATTAATTTATAGATTAGGCATATTAAGAGTTTAACAACAATAACTAATAATGAAATAGAACAATTACAGCAATACTCTAATAAAAGTTATGTGAATGTGGGTGCTCTCTCTCTCAAAGTATGTTGTATTGTGGGTAACTGAAACTACAGAAAGTGAAACTACAGATGGGGGGACTAATTTAGCTGCTTGTAGCTCTATTTTAAGAAAATTTTTAAAGAAGATGTTATCCTAGGACTGAATAAATATTCCATTGAGTGAAAATTTTATTTGCATATTTTACAAATATATCACCTTCAATCATGATTCTTCAAACTCCAAAGTAAAAATATTTGATATTTTACTCTTTAAATTATCCACCTATAATAAAATCTAATCATAAAATACTACTACAATCAAATGATGCTTTGAAAGAGAATTTTACATAACCTTGATAGTGAAACACCTTTTTGAATTATATAATTGTTGAAGGTTCTGTAAAAAGCACACTACATTTCAAGACACCTTAATTGTTCAACGCTAAACACCTCTAGAGGAAAGGAGTACCTCAATTCATTCTGAATTTTCAATAAAATACACACACTCACCATCATCTATCCTGAGATACCTGAAGGCCTACAATTTACCTTTTGTTATTTCACAATGTGTTATTTTGTAAACCACATTATTCTGTGGCCTGGAAAAGGGTCAAGAACATATCTAGTTGCTCAATAAACACCCCCCATAACAAACCTCACATCTTTCTAAAAAAAAAGTCGACCAGAAAACGCTTACAATAAAGTGCTCTACCATCTCTCTGCTCAATCTCAAGAGATGACCAATATTAATTCTTTTACCCACTCAGTTAGTTGCCTCCCTATCTAATATATGTACACTACCACTGCTTGACTTATCCATTTGAGATGTTACTAACTTCTTACCACAACATTACTAGCTAACATTTACCATGTTTGCTAAGCGCCAAACACAGAATTTAGCAATATATTATCTCATTTAATCCTCATAACAATCTCATAAAGGAGGTACTATTATATCCCCATTTTTGTCTGGAAAACTGGGAAATGGACACTTCAATAACTTGCCCAGGGTCACAAAGCGAGTAAGTGACAGAACTGGGATTTGAATCCAAGCATCCTAACACCACAGCACCCACTTTTAATCTATATGCTCTTATATGGTCCGACTCCACAGTCCACTCTTCATAAATATTTTTGACATAATTCTCCAAAATTACATAGAAATAGTGAGCAAAATAAAACAAAGAAGCCAAAACAGGAAAACGGCATTTCTCAAAACCAACTACAATTTTTGGTTCTACACATCAGTAATTTTCAACTTTGGCTTTGCCGCAACACATGAGGTCACCTATTAGTCTCATATGAATTTTATATATATTGACTCAGTGGTTACGATGCTTAAGATAAAGTATTTTAAAATCTAAACTACAATTGTATGACTTGTAGCATTTTTGCAGAATAAAAACAAAGGCATCAGATGCTAAAAATTGCAGAAAGATGTGCTTTGAAGGAAAAGAGTTGCCAGTAACCTATCAGAAGAAAAGTAACTTTCAAAGTAACTATCTATCTGCTTTCTGAAAGCAAATGAATAAAAATTGCAGAAAGATGTGCTTTGAAGGAAAAGAGTTGCCAGTAACCTATCAGAAGAAAAATAACTTTCAAAGTAACTATCTATCTGCTTTCTGAAAGCAAATGAGTTAATTTATAGATGTATACAAATGTATCTCTCTAAATACATAATAGGGCAAAAATAATAATGGGAAAAGGCAAAATTATTTTCATTAAAAAAAAACTTCAAAAAGTAGATTTTGTAAAATCTGTGATGAGAGTAAATGTAGTAACACTTAGGTTTAATATTCAAACAAACAAAAAAAACCCCATGAGAGATGAATATGAATAAAATGCATATAAAATAAAAAATGATACCATTAAGGAGAGACTGGGGGAAAAAACTACAAAAAGGGCAGTAGCGGAAGTTTTGAAATTGAGGAAAAAAGGAAGAAAGCAAGAGATGAAAGCCCTAAATAATCTAGGCAATCCAGTTCAAAGCTGTGAGTAAGATCCTTCTGAAAGACAGCCCCTACAATACTCTGGCAGAAGAGGGTACTGTAATCCCATTCCATAAAAGAGCTGAGACGACTGACTGATGACGCACTAGTAGGTGAAATGGGAAACTGGTGATAGCAAGTCTGCTGAACTTGTGGACCAACATTTGGTCTCTGTCCCTCTACTGAGTTCTTTCTTCTAACCATTCTAAATGACAGGAATCTGACACCGATTACAGGCTATGCTACTCATTTTAGCACTTACTTGAATTCTTTCAAGTGTTTCATATGCATATATCGCCCAACTAGATCATCACCTTCTGGACAACACATGCTATCCTTTTTATTTTATTTTAACATATAACCTAACAGTGCTGTGTACCGAGTGGACAGATGCTCAAGTTGATTCTCTTGAAAAATCAGAAGTTACAATCAGAACATTAGAGTTTGAAGAAATCTTAAGAGTTCATCTTATCTAGACTCTTTATCTTAAAAGCAAAGAAACTAAGAGCAGCTAAGTATCTACTAGCTTAAGGTCACAGAGCTAGGACTAGCACCCTAATCCCCTGATAATCAGATCATCTTTTTCCAAATAGCCTTTAATTTCTCTGATTATGATAAAACAAATAATCACCTATTTCAACAGAAAAGAAAGTAATTAATAGCAGCTTGCCTTTCAGTATTCACTATTTGCCAGGGCCTGGCTAGATTTGTGTGGCAGCCTATGTGCCTAGGTCTGTGATGACTGCTTTATAAACTTATCCTACTTAATACTCATAATAACTCTAAAAGGCGGGCAACCCAATTTTACAAACGAGGAAAATGTAATTTGACCATGATAATAGTAAGTGGCAGAACCCAGATCCTCAGTTTGTCACCAGAGCCTTGACTCTTAACCTGTATCCCACACTGCCTCTCACTGAATTTACCTCAAAAATCCTTAAGTCTCACAGAATCCGGCACAACGCCTGACCCAAACATGATAAACAAATGTTTTTTAAATGACTCACTAAATGAATGAATTATTTAATTCATTAAAAAATAACCTCCTATAAGCACAAATACCTCTAAAAAGAAGGGTTCGTTGTTATCTAATTGCATAATCCTTTAAGAAAGGTTTTGACAGTGAGCAGTCTGCATATTAACAGGAAAGTTAAGTGGTGGCTAATTTCTTTATCTTACAAGTAATTCATCTGTTCAACAGATAATTTAGTGAGAAACTATCTTTGTGACAATACTAAATCTGAAGATAAAAAGTAAAATAAAACATGTTCCTACAAGATCCTATTCCATTAAATTAAAATCCAGATAAGTTTCTAAATCACTCACCAATACCAAAATAAATGTGCAACACTCCTCTTTTTCTTCTAGTAGAGGGGAAAAAATAGCATTAACTGAGCACCTGCAATGTTCAGTTTTTTAACCTCAGCATATTATCTCATCTAATCCTCATAGCCAAGTAAACTAACTGAGGCTTAAAAAAAAATAAGTATTTGTCTCTGGTCACTTAGCTTGTCATTAAATATTCAGAATTGGAATCCAAGTCTGTATGATCCAAAAGGGATTAAAAGTACTATTATTTGATTGCTCACCAAGAAAGAATGGGTTTCTTTCCAAGGGAGTATGAAAACACTGCTTATTTTAACAAATACACATTATCTCATTTAATCCTCACAATAGCCTATTAGTTAAGTATTATTATCATCCCATTATTATAAATGATGAAACAAGAACTCAAAGAACTAGCCTGGCCAAGAACACACTCCTAGGATGCACCAGAACTATACCGGGTCTACACCAGGTGCAGACACTAACCACAGGGAAAAAAATAAAGAAAGACCTCTGCCCATGGAATGGTGTCAACAATTCCCACTTCCAGTGATGAGGAAGTTTACTTTCCAGTAGTAGCCTATGTATGAACTGGCAAGCAGAAGACTGGTCTCTCAACTTCGAGCCTACTGGCCAATCCATTATACCAAGCAATCTCTGTATTTGTTACCAGTTAAAATTATTCTTAAAGTAGCAAAGAACTTACTACTTTACAAAGCAAAGGTTTATGAAGAACAGTACGTTAAAATATATAGAATAAACATTTAAGTATCTGAAATACTTCACAAGAACAGATGAACAGAAATATTCCTTAGCAATATTTTCAAGGAATCATCTGAAAACTATTTTGTCTATTGCTTGACAAATTTTAAGGGCCTAAGTGTGAACCAAAAGAGAAATTTCCAATGCCAGTTCTGAAAATGTTACCACTTTGGTCAAAAAAAGTTTAGTTTTACTGTACAGTTGTGTTTGTCAGAAATCCAGAGTAGCCTTTTCTATTGAGCCTGGCCCAGGCCTATATCCCTAAGGAACTGTCCCCTCTGTTTTTGACAAACCAAAGGAATGAATGAGAGAGTGTTTGACTATTAACATATAAAAGGGGAGGGTGGTGGTCGTTATTCACATTTTACTAAAAAAAACGGGAGCCACCTACAAACCAAAATCCAGAAATAGAATTATTCTAATGCAAGGTAACCAGATAGAGGCTTCCATGTTTGCTCACCCTACAACACACCGATTATCTTCCTCCCTCAACCTCATAAAAACTATCCTAGTTGCTCAGGAGGCTGTGCGGCTGCTCCATCCACACATCGCTGTGCATCAATGAAAACTAGACTGTATCAAGGATTGCTTACAAGTCTTACCTAGCCTTAGCTCAGCTACAAACTAAGAAAGAGGTAAACAAGTACAGAATGTGACTGTTTCTGGAGCGGGGCACTGTTTACTTACAAGGGAAGATACTCACGTTGTGATGAAAAACGTGTTGCACCGTCCTTCCCTGGCTCCTAAAAATCGGTACTTTGACAAGCTAATGTGAGCGTGGTCTATTCCCAAAAGTTTTGACCTCTCTTTTTAATCCCTTAAGGACAAATGCTCAAATAGGGACAACACAAGGTGCCCCGAGGTGCTGCCTACGGCATAACTTGGAAGGACATCACTTTGCACAAAAAACTGTCCCCCCGTAGTGAGCTAAATGGAAGGAACAGATACTGTCATCCACTCTGGCGAAAGGAAAGAGAAAAAAATAAAAACCAGACGCGCTTCCTCCTCGCCCGAGAGGCTTAGAGCAGGACGAGGGGCTTTAAGCTGCGGTTCCAAAACAGCACCAGGCCCCCGCTGCCTGCACTCCCGCAAGCAGCGCGGCGGCAGAGCAGAGCCATCAACATCTCCACCTCTGTCCTCCAGGCACAGCCAGGGACGGCGTCCCACAATCCCGCCCCGGTCGGCCCGCCCCGCTATCTCCTCCCCCGTTATCCGCTCGCAGCCGCGCTCGGGCCTGGACTCGCCTCCCCACCCTCCCCAACTTCGGTACGTCCCACTACCCCAACACGTTCCCGGCGAGTCCGCGGGAGAAAGGTCGGGGGGGTCGCAGGGCCAGGAACGCGGCCGGCGCGGCTCACCTCTGGATGGAGAAGAGGAACGCAGCCCGCTTCGGTATCGTACTCATCCGGGCCGTCCGCCATCTTGGTGTTAAATTCCTCCTCCCGCTGCACATCCCATCCGCTACACTTTAATATATCCCGGGAATTCAGAACTCAAGTCAAACTGAATTCATTGAAATGCTAACCAGATAAAATGACTAAAGCCATTTTTTAAAGGATATCAGTGCTGTATGGAGGGGGGGATTGCATCCTAGAAATGGGCTGGTGGCACAAAGCATGTCTTTGTTTTTTAGCTATTAAAAATTGTAAATCAGAAAAGCTCAGAGGAAAATGAAACATGATTAGAGACTAACCTGTCTCCGCTTAAAGCCACATCAGCCAAAGACCACCAGCCTGCAGTCCGACAACAGCAGACTTATTTGTAAATCTGAAGGAAGGGCACTCCAGAGGAAGCCTCCTTTGTAAGGTTGAGGTTCCTGCCAAAGGAGTCTGAGGAGGGTCTAGAAAGAGCGGGGATCAGTTCTGGATTGGACGCTATTTCTGAGGTGGGATGAGGAAAAACGGGGATTAACGAGGAACTAGATGCTGTCCGTGAGGCTAGGGCAATTTAGTAATTGGGTACCCCCAGTAATAAATGAAAATAGCAAAGTGGACCTGGGGTTTCTTGGTAAGAGAGCAGCAATGGCTCAAACGGGCGGATATGGCATTTTAGAGCTGCTGCCTGACAGTGGGAAAAAGATTCTGTTAACTTTGCTGCTAGTGTTATTAGTGTCTGACCTCTCCAGCATTCAGTCCAAGCTGATTTTGATTCTTTTAGTCATGGCCCAAATCAAGAATCATACAAAACTTGACAGAATAGGGTTTTGCCTTTCGAGTAACAAATTAATTTCAGACACATTAACACGGGCAGAAGTCATTTTCTCTTCAACATTTCAATTTTCATCTTGCCCCTCCTTATCCTTATGTCATGAATTTACTGGGAATAGAAGCTGGGAGTAAAGAAAGGAAACTCAGTGAAAAAGTTGAGAGATGACATAAAGAAGATATTAAATGAAGTGAAAGAGTAAACAGGAGAAAAGGAGAAAGTGTTTCATGAGTGTCCATTGTATTTGGAGCACTGGCGCAGGTGTATGATTGGGAGTATTTATAAAATGGAGATATTAGCCTTCCCAGTGATCCTAGGTTCACGGAGGTCCTGAATGGAAGGATCAAGAGCCAAATTCATCCAGCAAAAAGATTTCATTTGGCCTACATGGTAGTTTGATAGTTTTTAAAATATATTTTAATTAGATACCAAAATTCAACACATCAAGACATTTCACTTTAAAATCTAAATTTCTTGTTCATCTGGAAAATATGAAAGATCTGGGCTTTATTGCTCAGTCTCTGCTAGACCTATGGCCTGCTTTACTTATTTTCATTACCTGCCTGGCTGCTGTAGACATTTTTATTTGTGACTTCTGAGAATTCTACAATTTAAACATTAAAAAAAAAACAAAAAACTAAAAATAGCTGTAAAGAAGTTGAAACAACTCAACTAAGGTCCATGTCTGTCTTGCTCACTGCTATAACACTGAAATAAACTTATTAAGTGAAGAACTGAAGAAAGAAAGAAATCAGCAAGAGCAGCAATTCTTGGGAAAACATGTTGAAGTTGAGGCTTGGGCTGGGTTCAGTGTGGACGAAAATGAACCCTTTAGATACAGAGTCCATCTTGGTAATTTTAGAGTTCTTATCCACAGCACATATTTGAGGCAGTATATTCAGGGGATGGTAAAGGCCAGCAAGGAAAGTGGACTGATTAGATAGACTGGCAAAAGAATAGTATAGAATTATGGAGGAAAGCAGAATAGTGGCCGATAGAGAATAAAACACAAAGAGAAAAATAGACCTTGTTAGAGAAAATTGTGATTATGGACTTAGAAGTACACAGATTTGAAAGAATGGGACATTGTTGTATGGGTATGGTTTTATATGTAACTTCAGAGACTACTGGAGCTAAAGACAGCATTAGAGATCATTAATAAATGGTGAAATGATGGTTGGGGAATTTAAGAAACCCACTTAAAGTCACAGAACTAGGTAGTAACAGAACCATGTCTAGCAGTCTCCTGAATTTTCTCCATCTACTTTGCATCTACTTCATGTTTCTTCTGTTGTAATTATCCTCAATAAATTTCACTTGGTCCATTTAATGATTTTTATAGTGGTAAAAACAATTTTAGATCTACCCTCTTAAATTTTTAAATGCAGTATGTAGTATTGTTAACCATAGGCGTAATATTGTACAGCAGATCTCTAGAACTGATTCATCTTGCAAAACTAAAATTTTATACCCATTGAACAGCAACTCCCTATTTCCCCCTCTCTACAGCCCTGGCAACCACCATTCTATTCTCTATTTCTATCAGTTTGACTATTTTATATACCTCATGTAAGTGGAATCATGTAGTCTTTGTCTTTCTGTGAGTGGCTTGTTTCACTTAGTGTGATATCCTCCAGGTTCATCCATGTTGTTTCATATGGCAGGATTTCCTTTTTTAATGCTGAATAATATTCCATTGTATGAATATACCACACTTTCTTTATTTATCTGTTCGTGGACATTTAGTTTGTTTCCATGTCTTGGCTATTGTGAATAATGTTGCAATAAACATGGGAGTGCATATTATCTTTTTGAGATCCTGATTTCAGTTATTTTGGATGTATACCCAGGAATGGGACTGCTGGATCATGTGGTAGTTCTATTTTTAATTTTTTGAGGAAACTTCATACTGTTTTCCATAATGGCTGCACCATATTACATATGATGAGTTGACTGTATATGTGTGGGTCTATTTCTAGACTCTCTATTCTGTTTCATTGGTATATATGCCTGTTTTTATGGCAGTACCATCCTGTTTTAATTACTATAGTTTTGTAATGTATTTTGAAATCAGGAAGTCCAATGCCTTTAGCTTTGTTCTTTTTCAGGATTGTTTTGGCTGGTCAGGGTCTTTTGTGATCTCATGTGAGTTTTAGAATTGTTTTTTCTATTTCTATAAAAAGTGCCATTGGGTTTTTTATGGGGGTTGTATTGAGTATGTAGATCACTTTCAGCAGTATGGACATTTTAACTATTCTTCCAGTTTATGAATGTGGGATGTCTTTCCATTTATTTGTGTCTTCTTTGATTTCTTTCATCAATGTTTTGTAGTTTTCAGTGTAGAAGTCTTTCATCTCCTTAGTTAAATTTATTCCTAGGTATTTTATTCTTTTTGATACTATTGTAAACAGGATTGTTTTCTTAATTTCCTTTTCAGATAGCTCGCTTTAGTGTATAGAGACAGAGCTAATTTTTATATGTTGATTTTGCCTACTAAAACTTTACTATATTTATTGATTAGTTCTAACATTTAATAATTACTTATTAAACATTCGTTCTGTATAAATGTTAGAATCAGTAACCTGAACACAGTCAGAGACACTTTTTAAGATACCACTCAGATTATTTGACCCAGCTAAATACTGTTCAGTAATCATACTACTTTGAATTCTAATCAAGTCTATTAATTGTAAGGTTTTCCTATAAACCATTTAACAAATTTCTACGACTCATTGGAATTGTGGACTCTAAAACTAAATGCTGACTACTTAGAACTTGGATGAGGTAAGGGTTTGCTATTTTAACAAAAGAAAGCAAGCACACGTAGCAATACTCTATTTTAAGTGAAAAACAGTCCTATTTTAAGTGAAGTTAGGACAATGTTTTTTGCACTCATATGCTGTATAAATCATTGATAAAGATAAAATAAAACTGGAGAATTAAAGAAAATATGTGAAACTTGGCATGTGTGATAGCCAACTTCCAAGAGGGTTCCCAGTGATTCTCATCTCCTGGTATTCATAACTTTGCACCCTCTCACACTGAGTAGTACTGACCTGTATAACTAATGAGATGTTATAGAAAAATGGTGTATGACTTTGGAGGCTGTGTCATAAAAGGCATCATGGCTTCTGCCTTGTTCTCTCTTGGATCTCTAGCTCTGGGGGGAGCCAGCTGCCATATCATGAAGACACTCAAGCAGCCCTATGGAGAGGTCCATATGGAAAGGAACTGAGGCCACCTGCCAACAACCAGCACTGACTTGCCAGGTATGTGAGAGCGCCACCTTAAAAGCAGATCCTCCAGTTCAAGTCAAGCTTTCAGATGGTACAACCCCAGCTGACGACTGCACCTAATCTGCACCTGTATTCCTGATCCACTAAAATTGTATGAAATATAAGTGTTTATTTTTCTAAGCTGCTATATTTGGGGATAATTCCTTAAACCACCATAGCTAATACATTGCGTAAAGTCTGAAACCCCAGAAATCATTTACAGAGTTGTATGTTTACAAGAATCCAGCTGGATCAAAACATTCAACCTGACTTAATAGAACTAGTTATTTTTGGGCTGAGCTCGTGGTGCGCTCGGGAGAGTGCGGCGCTGGGAGCGCAGCGGCGCTCCCGCCACGGGTTCGGATCCTATATAGGGATGGCCAGTGTGCTCACAGCGCTCACTGGCTGAGCGCGGTGCGGCCGGTCTCAAAAAGGACAAAAAAAAAAAAGAACTAGTTATTTTTTTCTTAATCTCTGCTCCCTTAGAAGGAATGTGTAACCTATTTTGTTATTATTTTTGTTGTAGGAGGGAAAGGTGTGTTATGCAAATTTCTCCTTTCCAGGAAATGTTTGAACACTGAACTGTTCACATCCCTTAAGAGGATGGAATCACCACTAATAACTTGGGGTCATCCCTCAGGGCTATCAATATGTCTTGTGTAAGAGAAGAGAATGGAACTTAGTGTTGAGAAATAGTGAGGATTTGAAATGATAACCTATATATTAAATGGGTAGGGAGAAAGGATTGTCCAGGTAGCTAGAGTATGGATTGTGAATCTGAACTTGTCTAAGAACACATCCTGCTGCCAGGAGATGTGGAGTGAATGCCACAGAGAGAAAAAGAGAATATTCCCCAGCAAGAGCAAGATTTCTGAGGAGCCTCGTGGATCGGAGACCTCTCAACACCCAGACTCTGGCCTCATTCTTTATGTGGGGGCTAATTTCTCTTGTTAGGCACAAGCGCTCCATTATTTTACTACTCTGTAGGAATAACTCAAGGTGTGGCCATGGTAGGCAGTGCCACTAGGTTTTTCTCTTTGCCTTTTGACCTTCACCATCTGCAATGTTCCAGAGCATGTGAAAGCCCAAAGGGACCTACTGAGCACCTGCAAGTGGGGACATAGGGGGAGTATCAGAGAAAGTCTCCATTCAGTGATCAATGAAAGCCCTTCATATACACATTTGCACAATTTTTTCAGGGAGAAAATCTACAGCTTTCATCAGATTTTCAAATGGGGGTATGATCCAAAAAAGGTTGCTTAAATCTGGGTACATTTAAAATGTTAAATCCACGTTTTAAGAAGTACTGTTTTCTTTCACATCAATGAAAATTTTATACTGGATATTTTTACTATATTATTAAATTATTTTAATGAGATTACATTAATTGATATGAGTGATTTATAAGTGATCATCTCCATGAGGACAAGAATATCAGTCCTATACATAATACCTAGCATATTGCTTTCTCAAAGTAGATACCCCATAATTATTTAAGCAAATGAATTATAAATGAAGGTAAGAAAAAAGAAAAGCATGTATTTGCCTATGTATGGGCAAAATTCCATGTAACTTATTTCCTCTAGAGGGAAAAAAGATAAAATTATACCCACTTTTTAACATTGTGATAGTATGTTTTGGTTTAAAATATAAAATGAATCAAGGAATGCTGGTTAATCAGGAATCTTCTTTCTCCTCACCACCACCCCCCATCTATTCTTTTCTCTTTTCTTCCTCTATGCTCTAGCAAATTGATCACCAGGGACTGTATCCTGCACCTACCTTGCCAAGTTGGTTGCTGTTTGGGTTTGGCCAATGGAAAGCACTGGCAGAAGGTAGGAGGGCAGGAGGAGCAAGGTCAGGGTATTTCTTCCCAGTCACCCACTACTTTGACAAAGCATCTCTGCCATCCCTCTTAGACTACAGTGCTTATCTGGTGGTTCTTTTTCTATGGTTCCAGCTATCATCTAGCTTCCATAACACTCTCCTTCCCATGGCATGTCCCTGCCTGAGGCTCATTGCTGGTCTCTGGGTAGCTACTATCCCCTGTTTGTCCCTTTAACCCTACCCACATAATTATAAGTAGTATGTTCAATAGTATGTTTTCATTTGAACCACGTGGAGAGAATTCTAATTCCTGTAGGGGCCTTGACTGATAAACATTTTGTGTGCCAATCAAGTGCTTCATATGCATTATTTTATTTAATCCTCATATAAAGCCTAAGAAGTAGGTACTATTGTTATCTTCCTTTTACAGATGAGTTAACCCTTTACAGTAAGTGAACATGATGGCTACATGGGACTGCACCTGAGAGTCTGTAGGCATATAGATATGAGGTGGTTTGCAAACAACTAATGATGCAACAATAACTTCTGATATCAGATATGTAGACAACAGCTAATAGGCCATGAGGTTGCTATATGCTAGTTGATTATGTATCATGACTAGACAGAAAGACATACTTTTGTTGCTTTAAGATTACCTCTCTGCTTCAGTGTCAAATACACTATTTACTAGCTTTTCCATGGCAATTCAATAATCTCAGGAAACTGTATTTATAATTGGCTATACACATAGTACTTATAATTAATGCATATCTTTTTTTTTTTTTTTTTTTTTTTTTTTTTTTTTCCTTTTTTTGTTTTTTTTCGTGTCCGGCAACGGACTGCAACCCTCAGTGTCGCACCCGTACTGGACCGGAACCGGCAACGGGATCACAACCCTCGGTGTTGCACCCGCACCTCACTCAGCCAGTGAGCAGCCGGTCTGTATGTGGGATCCGAACCCTCAGCGGGAGCGCCGCCGCACTCCCAAGTGGCGCACTGTAGCAGTGCGCCACTGGGCCGGCCCAATTAATGCATATCTTTAAAAGGAAATAAAGTCAATTTTTATTAAACATAAACCTTTTAGATTCCTTCTATTAGGCAATGAAAGCAGTAGAGAGAAACTTTATGCCATCATCCTTTGTATGAATTATGGGAAAATGAGGAAAAGTCAAAACATGTTCTCAATGACTTCTGACATCTTATCCCCTGCTTGCCCCTTGTGTACTGCCATATAGTTAAAGTTGTTTCAGAATGACTATTGGACTACAAGACTAAATAACTTCCATTACTTCTTCACTGACCCAAACCCAGGCTGAGTGTTCTTTGCACTTTGTCTTAAAAAAAGAAGAGGGCTGTATTAGTCCATTTCTGTTGCTTATAACAAAAATACCTGAAACTGGGTAATTTATAAGAAAATGAAATTTATTGCTTAAAGTCTTAGAGGCTGGGAAGTCCAAAGTCCAGGGAACACATCTGGTGGTGGCAAGAGTGACCAGGGGTCTCACATGGCAGAAGATGGCAGAGCAGAGAGAGACTAACCTCTCACGTGCTCCTCTTTTAAAGCCCTCAGAAACATGCTACCGACCACCATTTTTAATCCATTCACTATGGCATGGTCCTACAATCCAGTCAGCTCTTCAAGGCCCCACCTTTCAATTAACATAATAAGTTTCCCACCCTCAACAGTTACAATGCAGGTTAAGTCTCAATGAGATTGGGAGCATCCAGTCTGCAGCAAGGGCTATTGATTTGGCTGTTGTGAAACGAGAAGGAAGTGGCCCCAACCTCCTAATGTTCTCTCTCCTCCCCACTCCTGATTCTAGGACAAGATTCTTTTGTGGTTCAGACATGCTTAACTTAGGAATGGAAATGGCAACAGTTGTGATGCTAAGAGTGCCTTGACTTGGACATGCTAGACCCCTGCCAAGGCTCCTGTTCAGGAGGATATTAAAAGAGTAAACTTTTATATCAGAGTTTCAGTAGGATAGTATGGATGCACAGTAATTATTGTAGGCCTAGACTTTGACCAGGCCACTTCCAGAATGATCCCCAGCACTGCTGTCCTTGATCTTTTTCCCAAGCTCTTGGTCCATCATTGGAGTGATATATCCTGATTTGTTTATGTTCCCTGAGGTTATTACATCTCTTCTCTCATTGGCTTATTTACACCTAACAATTAAAGGTGAGAATTTTATCTCATTCCCATATGGAAATATTCTCAGACATCAGATAGTTTCCCCATTTTAGTGAGTATTCCTGGAGCCTTCACTTTCATCAGAAAGAGCCCCATAGTTCACTTTCCCCATTTCACCAGCGTTTCTTGCAGCCATTTCTAGTAATGTACAGTGAGAAAATGAAAAATGTAAAGAGACCCATTAGGTTTGCTTCTCTCCAAATTTAGGGACATTTGTGTGAATCACAGAATTTGTTATATTTATCTGTATAGCTTGAGGTGGGTGGGTGGATGACAGGACAAAGTTAGGATGTAAATCCATTCATTTTTCTCTGCTCTATTTCAGAATGTTATGTCATCATGTGCCTGCCAATTTTTTATTTTTATTTTTTTAACTTTAAAGTAAGCCCCCTTCATTTATAGGCTGCTGAATTGGTGAATTTTCTAAACCTTTTCTGTTTGAACAGATATTAAGGTAGAGACAGTGTGTAATATAGTTATAGTTGGCCACTTGGACATCTCAGAAATCCCCCAAGCATGTGAGTTTTCCTCCACACCTGCTCAGCTTTTGATATGTTGATATAATCAGATGCTTCAGAGAGTGTTTCCAAATTGGTTAATCTGAGAGTCACCTTAACTCTTCTGCCCCTCATTGTTGAGATGGGTTAATTCTATAACTAGTTACCTCATTTATTGCATGATTTTTCCTAATTTAATTTTCTGAGATTAATCTCAAAGTCAGCTTTTGGGATACTTGCTGTTAGATTGGTTCATCATGGGAAGGCACTGAGGGCCTACAGATTTCCAAACATACATACACACAAATTTGCATAAATATCAGAGGGTTCAGGGATTCCCTGAGCATGATCTATAGACCACAGATGAAAAAATCCCTGATTGTGATAAATTATAGCTTTAGTTCTTGACTAGTGTACTTAACCTATAAAGAACTTAGGTAATCCATCTAGTTTATCTACTGTCTTCAGACAAAATAATTCTCAGCAAATGTGGTGTAGAAGAAAGACTCACTGGTTCTGGCTTTACAGCTAATTAACTGTATGATCTTTGTTACTTTAATTTCTCAACCTCAGTTTTGTCATCTGTAAAATGAAGGGCTTGGAACAAGTGCTCTCCAAAGTCTCTTTCATCTCTATGATTCTAACAATAATAATAATAATAATAATACTATCCTAAACAGATAATAATTTTCTTTTAAACTGTCATAATGAAGAGTCCACAATATCTGCAATTAACCTCTGCTCTGTTCTGTTACAGTTTTTACTACCAGAAATTTTCCAAATTCTATCATAAATCCCTCATATTGTAGGTCTTCTTTTATTTTATTTTCTCAATTCTCTTAATAATCTCTTTATCTTTCTTGCCCAAATCATATCCAGACAGATTAAGTCTTACTAATGAAACCTAAGAAAGAACTTCCATCAGTAAAAACACTTTTTCCCACTTCTGAATCATTAATACACATGATAAATGAGATGTGACATGGTACTAACACCCAAAGGCAGTCTACTAGATATTCTGTCTTTCAGGGAGATAAGGGGAGCTAGCGTTGTTACGGTATCTGGTACAGTATTCCCTTCTTTTCTGTCCTAGATTATAACTTTCTAAGCTTCGCTCAGAAAGAAGGTGGTATGGCTAAAGATACATTTCATTGAGAGAATAAAATAAAAGTGAAATCGCTTATCTGAATTTAGGGCCTTACACTATTTTAGGGATCAGCATTGAATCATCACACCTCTAGATTTTCAGAGAATCCTATTCAAAATGCCTGCCCATCTAGAAACTTAACAATTTTTTCTATATTTGTTTGAGGTTTTTTATAGTCAGTTTTTTAAATTCTAGAAATAATAATTGCACATACTTTTAAATTTTAAATAATAAGGTAAGAAGTGCATTTAAAATTAAGTTTCTTTTTTCTCCCCATTCATTCCAACAACACCTTTCAGAGTTAATCATGGCTAATTATAGTCTTTTCAAAATCTTAAGGTATATACATATATGTCCATAGAACATGATATCTTTATTATGCAAACTGTCCCACACCTTGCTTTTTTTCACATAAGAACTTACCTTAGATGACTTCCCATGGCAGCAGTTATAGTTCTATTTTATTCTATTTAATGGCTTATGTATTCTTCTCCTGGGTTCTTATATATCAGTTAGAATATTTTTGGCTCGAAGTAACATAAAACTTGACTAAAAGTGATTTACATAAGGACCTTTATTACTTCTTACAAAAAGAAGTCTTGAGTCACTTTAATCAACAGTTGGGTAATATCATGAAGATACAAGTATTTTGCAGGTTAATTCAACAGCTCAGTGATGTCATGAAGATTCAATCAGATTTCTTCCTCTGCTCTGCTATTTTCAGATAAAGGAGAGAAATCTCATGGTCCCAACATGGCTGCAGCAGCTCTAGGCATAATTCATCACACAACAGCATCTACAGGCAATTAAAGGACTGTTCCTTCTCATGTGTCTCTTTTTAATCAAGGAACATTTGCAGTTCATATTGATCAGGATTTAACTACATATCCATGCTAAATCCAATCTTTGGCAAAGAAAATGAGACCGTGCTGATTAGCTTATACAATAACTTGGCAAAATGTGGCTTAGGGGCCAAATCTGACCCATTGCTGATTTTTGTATGGCCTGTGAACTGTGGGTTTTACATTCTTAGAGGGTTGAAAAACAATCAGAGGAAGGATAATATTTTGTGGCATAAGAAAATTATATGAAATTCTAAGTTCAGTGTTCATAAATAAAGTTTAGGTAGTCTTTTTTTTTTTTCTTTTGGCAGCTGGCTAGTACAGGGATCAAACCCTGGAACTTGATGTTGTTAGTACCACAGTCTAACCAACTGAGCTAACTGGCCAGTCCCCAAGTTTAGGTATTCTTAAAGGATGCTTTCCCACTACAGAATGGGTGGTGAGTAGTTGGAACAGAGACTGTATGGCTCACAAAGCCTAAAATATTTAGTATTAACCCTTTATAGAAAAAGTTTGTCAATCTCTGGTTTAGACTCTCACCTAAGTCCAGGAAGCCTCTCTCCTAACACAAACTATATGGTCAGTAAGAACAAGCCAAATTGGGGCTTTTCCCAGCAAGGATGGAGAGGGGAAGAAGATGTGAATTTGGATAGGTAGACAACAATGTCTGTTTTATTTATTTATTTTTTTGTCCTTTTTGATACCGGCTGCACCGCGCTCAGCCAGTGAGCGCTGTGAACGCACCAGTCATCCCTATATAGGATCCTAACCCACAGCGGGAACGCTGCTGCGCTCCCAGCGCCGCACTCTCCCGAGTGCGCCACGGGCTCGGCCCAATGTCTGTTTTATTTTACCACCCATTTTCTCCAGAAATTTCAATCAGCTGTCTGAGAACAGATTTATGTTTAAATGTTCATAGATCACAGCAACTCATGTCTTGTTGGAAGTGAGCTGGTTTTCACATTGCTTCAGGTTAGGCAGAATCTTTGATATAAGGGTTAAAGTAATTGTTTCCTTGTTATTTACAAAAAGAAGTTCCAACTGGTATGGCACACAGAATCCTCTGTATCTGCCTGAAGCTCACCTCTCCAACAACCCCTGCCACCTCAAGCACATCACCCTGTTGCTCCTTCCATTGTGAGATGCTTCAATTTCCTTGAATGTACCAAGACCTTTCCTGCTTCTTTGCCTATGTCCATGCTATGAATATTACCTCTACCTGGAACACTCTTCCCTCTTGTATACCTGGACAATTTCTTATGTGAAATTTTAAGACCTAATTTAAGTGTTATTACCTCTGAAAAACCTTATAGGAATACATTTGTGGCTCTATTTCACTTAGTTGTCTTTGCTTGGATCACTGAAAAGGAGAACCTGAGACAAGGGCTTCCTCACATTCATTTATTTTGAGGATAAATGTCCAGGGATCAAGAGTTGAGGGTACAAGACCAGGAATAAAACATAAGAAGAGGAGGCACATTATTGAGCTGGGGACCTTTATAAGCAAGGGGGACTCAGTCCTGCTGGAGAGCTCCTGAGAGGACAGAATTCAGAATTGTTTGCTGAAACACATAAGGGATAATTTCATCCTCTACTGATAAATGGTTACCTCAGAGAATGTTCACTCCCCTAATTATACATGTTTGCCCAGCAGAGAAGCCCCAGGGGAGAAAGGAAGAGAAACCTGGTGCAGCTATCAGAGGTCATCATTGCTCAACAGTAGCTATGGATATAAAATGGGCACGGGATGTCAGATATACTCTACTGTGTGTGTTACTCAGGTCTGCTGGTAGTCTGCATTATAGGTAGTCTATCACAGAGCCTTCAGGGTGGCAGCTGACAGCCATGTCTACATAAGATTCAATACAGGGGTTTTAGAGGAATGAGCACAGTCTCTGATGCTGTTTTTGGTCTCAAGGCTATAATTGATATTCATCCTCTCTCTCTTCCACCCCTGCTTGATCTAGGTTGTTTGCCTGGTGGGTTGTCCAGTTCTTCATGCTGGAGTGGTTGGAGCCCTTTGTTGCTCTAGCTCTATTGGGTAATAGTTTTTCATTTGCTCATTTGTGGTTATCATTGGATGTGAATACACTGAAACTGGGTGTGGAACCACCTTGGTACTCACTGCTTAGCAGGACCAATTAACATGTTATCATTGGTGTAGCATGATATTCTATAGAATGTCAAGTTGATCAATATCCTGTGGACTATGTGCATTGTGACAAAGAGTAGGTAAGTTAACGTCCTGGGGATACCCAGTGAGTATGTATTGCTTTCCTTCCCACATAAAACATACTTTATTTTGTTCCTTTTTACTAATAGGTATTAAGAAGAACCTATTCACTAGAACAATAACCACAAACCAAATGCCAAAGGCTGTGTTATTATATTCTAGTAAATGAACTATACCTGGCTCAGCAGCTGTGATTGGGGCCATTCTTAGGTTTAGTTCACAATAGTCCACCTTCATACGCTTTGATGAATCTGGTTTCTGCAGTGGTTAAATGGGCTAAATAGGTGAGTTGAACAGGGATCTGATGGGTACCAACATGTCTACATCTGTTAAGTCTTCAATGGTGTAATCTCTGTATTTCTTCTCAGGATATTGTATTCATTCTAATTTGCTACCTTAGCCAGTGAGGATGTGCAGTTTCAGGGGCTTCCACTAGTCCTTCCTATCATCATAACTTTTATGACAGAAGTCAGGAAACCAAGATGAAGGTTCTGCCAGTTGCCAGGTATACCCATCCTACGTTTTCCCTTGAAAAGAAGAAATAGAAGCAGAGGGTAGGTCTGTGACCCCAGTGGACCACTGTGAGACAAGCCTGGGCCATCTGGTCTCCATGAACTCCCACTCTGATAGTGCTTCTAGCTTCCTGGTATTAGTATCAGCTCAGACCCTGTATCCAACAAGCTTGAAATGTCTGGATGTTCCCATTTATTCAACGTACAGTTTCTCATTAAATGGGTATACATCCTTTTGGAGAATGATTGACTTCCTGGTATTAGTATCAGCTCAGACCCTGTATCCAACAAGCTTGAAATGTCTGGATGTTCTCATTTATTCAACGTACAGTTTCTCATTAAATGGGTATACATCCTTTTGGAGAATGATTGAGGGAACATGCAGTGTATATACTGAACTTGTGCTATTATTGCAGGGTCTTTACTTAGCTTCCCCTTCAAATGATGAGCTCTGGGTCTGAGAACTCGCATAGATCTGTAAACTGGGTGAGGGGTTGTAATTTTCCATTGGGACAGCTGACATCAGCCTTCTGCTCACCAGCTGTCAGTGTTTTCTGGCGATGCATAAAGGTCAAGTAACACCCTAGTGGATGCTCATTTAACTTGCCCCATGGAACACTATGGTCTATTAGTCATTATCACAAAGCCCTGTGGGTGAAGGTATTCTGGTTGCCACTCTGGCATTGCAGCCCATTATGGTAATTATGTACACTTCCCTTCTGTCAGTCAAGTGCTACCGTCTGGCCTCTGCTATTTTGTATTCTTACCAGAAGTCCAGTTCCATAGAAGCACCTTTTACTGTCACCTACAGTGGATAGCCACCACTGAGCTTCTCACAGGTGCCAGTGGCACACTCAACAGCATGTTATTACCTCAGACATGCATATGTCCCCTGTGCCCTTACAAGGAACATAGTCAGATAGTGGGTTCTCAGGTCTCATATTATAAATTTACTCTGACATTCTAACCTCCCTGAGCCTTCTGACACCTTTCTTAAGACAGTCAAGGCACTCCTAGAATCTCTCCCTCATTTGCTACAGGCTTTTACCCTGAACAAGCTTAAAGGAGCCATCCCAGAAGTATACTAATACCAGCTCCACGTGTCCTTGCCATATCATGAAATTGAAAGTGTTTTCCAATGTCAATATGCTCTCTCCTGTCCACTTTTATATTCTACCCTCCCTGGCCTAACACTTTCAAGATCCATTCCTGTACCTGCATCCCCTGTTCCTTCAGGTAAATATTAGCCAGGTCTTACCATTCATTCTTAGTTTATGTATACACCATGGCCTCATCTGAGGTATTTGCAGTGTCTCCAGACAAGGGGAGGCTGTTCTTAAACAAAACAGAGGGAGTTGCTGTGCCAACACAGAGTTCAGAACAATCTGGGGGTGACAATTTCTGAGGCTTGTCCAACCAAATGCTACCATTACAGGTCTCAGGATTCCATTCTTTTCCTCCTGGGGCCTTGTGTTTGGCATGGAAGATTTGTCAAGGCAGTGCATTCAGTCTCCTTTGTAGATATGCTAGCCTACAGTTCAGTCCTGAATCTGGTTATTATCGCAGTTTGCTCTATGAATGCAGAAGACAAGGATCTCTTTAAATACTGCCTTAGAGGCTTTCTGTTTTTCACAGCCTGCCTTGAATTGAAAGTTGGTAACTTGAGCCTGTCCTTTTTTCTTTTTCAAATCTTAATGAGCCCTTAACAAAAGTGAGCCAATCCACAGGTCTTATAATTACCTTTGGCTTCAGACTGTTCAAGGGCCATTCCTATTCCATAAGCAGATGCTTGGCTTTCCACATATACCTCATCCCAATCATCTAACATGAAAGTCTTAGAGATGCTGATTCAGGCGAGGGGTTATCACCACACCGCCTTTCCACCAGCAGTGGAAGGGTCTGACTGGTGAGTGATTCAGTTCCAGAATCCCTTCCTCGGGAGTCTGCTTTCTAGGTCTACTCCTGATATCTCTTTTCCCCCAAAAGGCAGAGTCTGGGACAAGCACTTGCATGCAATTGGTTTACTCTGGAAAGTGATTTCAGGGGATAGGCATGGGGATATGGGGAAAAATGGTAAATGGAGGAAAAGAAAGCCAATCCAGAGGGTGTGTTATTGAGCTGCTCTCCACTGTGGGTAATTGGAGCTTGGTCCAGCTGGGAGCCCTTTGAAGAGCTGCGTAAATTGTGCCTCAGAATTGTCAGAATTATCTCACACAGAAGAGGGCATAATTGATTCACTGGTTCTATACTTCAGTGGTAAAGGGTTGCTTCAAATGAAGACTGTTAATGGGTACAAAACTATGCTATGTACTCTCTGTGCACTCTATGCATGTATTGAAACAACACACTGTACCCCACAAATATGTACAAGTAAATGTTAAAATGTTTTGAATAAATAAAAATAAAAATAAACAAAAGAAATGAAAACTGTGCCTTAAAATGTGTATTAAATCAATAGACAATTAGACAGCCATTAATAACAATACAAACATTACATTCTTGGGTAAGTGCAAATAAAACAGCATAAAGTGAAAAGGTAAAAAATCGTATATACTCTAGTATTTACTGCAATGATCACATGTGGAAAGAGAATTAAAATAGGCCAAGAAAAGATAGAAATAGTTAAGCAAAGGGAATAGAGGTAGAATTCTCTGGAAATGGACTTAATAAATTTTTATTTGATGAAAAAAAGAATACAGATGATGCCTTATTCATGTATGTTGTGCCAGTACTTAGGAAGTCACCTGGCATTGGTTAGTTGCTCCAGAGTAAAACCTTAATGTTGCTGGTGGCATCTCTTTATCCTTTAAGGAGAGCCCACTTGAGAATGAAGCCCACACACAGAGAAAAGAAGGCAAGAGCTGGAAGATAAGACAGAGCCCTGAGTAGTCAGCCCTGGACTATGGATACTTGAAAACTGTTAATCCCTCAACTTCCTTTTACACAAACTGGTAAACTCTTTTTTAGCCTAAACTAGTTTGAGTCAGGCTCCTGAGCTCGCAACCAAAAAACCACCACCAACGCCAGCAAAAAAACCTAAAACAGTTGTCATAGCATACAACTTCTCTGTGTTAGAGATCTATTTATCTTGAATTTAAACAAAAGTAAATAGGCCCTTTGCTTAATTTTTGTGTGGCATTTCAGTATTCAAACTCTTTCCATGACTAGTGATTTTCTCTTTGCATCTGACTACTGCCTCTTGTTTCTTTCACAGCTGCACTTGAGATCTGGGCCAATCCCAGCTTTTTCATTTGACACATGGCATAATCATTTTCTCTCTTACCTCTTTCTTATGTAACCTCTCAAAAGCTGCTTTCTGTGTTGTTGGTATTGAGCCAACCCATGCTCTATGATTTTTAAATTTTTGAGGTCTCATCTCCACAATATACCATATTGTTGTGCAGCTTTTTAAAGCGGATGTGAATTTAAAGAGGATTTGAATCTCTGAGACTATAATTCCCAGGTATTAAGAATGACAGTGCAGATACAAGTAGACTACTGCTTTGCATTGTGGGAAAGGGCTCCCTGGGGACCCAGATGAACTGGATATCTTTTCTCATATCAAAAAATCCTTTTTTCATTGTATATGGCCCTGGAGCCAATCTAATTTTAAATTAATTGTACCCTTTAAAAATTTCAGGACTTTTAATGTGAAACTCAAAAACATGTACACTCTTTTTTTGGGAAATTATCTATAAAAAATTCATCCACAAAAAGAATACCGTTCAGAGAAAAATAAATACAAATGGCTAATAAACATATGATAAGGTACTAGATTTCATTCATGATTAAAGGAATGCATAATAAAATAACAATGTTATACCATGTTTTACTACCAGATCGGCAAAGATCAAAAATAGACCCTTAGACACATGTTGCTGGTAAAAGCACAGGTTGGCACAAGCTTTTTTGGCATTTTTATAGCATTTATCTAAATTTCAAATACTGTACATCTGCTCTTTGACTCAGCAATTCCATTTCTAGAAATTTGCCCTACAAATACAGCACTTAAACATGCAAGAACATCTAAGAGGTACTTCAAAAGGTTCATGGAAAAATAAAATTAAAAGATATTTCAAATCTTTCCATGAACTTTTTGAAGTACCCTTGTATTACAAAGTTATTTATTGTAGCAGTGTTTGGAATAGTGAAAATCTAAAATTAGTCTAATTGTATTTTGATAGAGAAATAGTTAAGTATATTACAGTATATTCATATTATGAAATATCTATATGGCACAGACAGATTGTCAAGGGGAGAAAGCTAGTTATAAGGGGTGTGTGTGAGTGTGTGTGTGTGTGTGTGTGTGTGTGTGTGTGTGTAGCATAAGCTCATTTGTGGGGAAAAATCATACATATGTAAACATTTGAAATGACACATATGAAATGGTAATGACTTCTGGGGAGTAGAATTCAAATAAGAAAGAACAGGATTATTTCTTTTTATTTCTCAACTATTTCTAGTTATACAAACACATACTAGTTTTATAATAAAATATTTTTTTAATTCAATTACAATTTTGTGTTACTACACAATCCATAAAACAATGTAAAATATAATTAAACTCTGCTATAAAATTAATCAATAATTAAAGCTTACATGCCACTATCATAGTGGGTGGTATTTTAAGATGGTAATGAATTGAAGTATGACAACAGCATAAATGAAAGTGTATAAAAGTAAAATTTAAAGGTTAGTCACTTCTTAATCTACATGGATACTATAAGTACTAAAATAAACAAACTACTAAATTCTATTTTACATTATGAGATCAAGTTTATTGTATAGAATTATATTAACAGCCAGTAGGAAAGCTATGTCTATACCTTGTCTTCAAGTCCATTATTTCCTTTTATTGTCCTTCCACTGCCATCTTAGATAGGAGCTATTTTGCAGGATCAGGGATATGGAATTTTCCCCATTTCCTACCCCTGCCCTACAGAAAGCCAGGTCTTTAGAGTGATGGAGAGGGGCCCTAGTACTATGTATGCTGTGCCTGCAGAGGAAAGCATTATGTGTTAAGTGGGGGAGGTGTACTTTGTAAGCAGGGATATAAGTAGGGTACAATTTGATAATTTTTGCTCATGACTAGAAGGTTGAGCTAAGTGTCCCCTGTTATACCCCTAGAAGGGGATTGGATATATGACACAAGGAAGAGGGGGAAGGAAACACTGAGATACTGAGGAAAGATTGCTCCACCAACCATATCAAGGCCCTGCTAAATGGGGCTGGTTTAGCAATTACTCGTTAAAGAGTTTCCATGTCTGTCTTCCCAACAGGCTTCTGGGGTGCATCTAGCACAATTATTGTCACATAGTAGGTACTCATTAAATATACATTTGAATAAATGGATGAATTAATCAATGAATGACAGAAGAAAAACTCCTTAGAGACTTGCACAAATTCCCTAAATAAGGGGGAGGAAAAAATACCCAGGCGGCATGAATGAGAGGAAATGGCAGAAAAGCATGCCAGGAAGAATTAAAATTGGAATCTTGAGTTGTCTCCATGGTATGATACTCTTGGGAGGTCTTATTAATGCTGGGTAACTACGGATAACCCAGACAAATACACAATTGAAGTCAGATAGCTTGAAGCCAAAATAGGGTGTGTCTAGATTTTCTCCACTTAAGAGGGAATCCCTTTGTTCCTGGTAAAGGAGAACTTTGAAGAGTTTTACCTTTGGCAGGACTGCCTCAGAATTTGCATAAAATAACTCATGCCATTTGTCTGCTATGAATCTGTGATTCATACCAATTATGGCTTCTGTATCATCTACCTTCCTGCACCACTGAGCCCCACTTCAACATGGAGGTGTGTAATACCTGAGGAAACTTCAGGATATTTAACGACCTTCTGGCACACCAGAAGCAAAGAGCTACTGCTGTCACTACTATTACAAATACTAATACTAATACACCACCATAACCACTATCATTAGTAAAGAGCAAAAACATATCTGGGATTCTAGCCAACCAGGGTGGCATCTCTTCCTTTCCTCCTTTGGATGTTAATCAGGAAAGAGTAGGCAGAAGGGAGATGGAATTCTCCCTTTTGTTATATCCATATCTATATATCTATGCATATGTTATTAGAAGTATATTGAGGAAATTTAGAAAATTAAGAGAAGACATTCAGGGACAAGAGAGGTTCTAGGGCTTCAGAAATCCACGCTGGAACTCAACACCTTCAGGATTTTCTCACTCACTTCATCTCTCAAGTTTGCTTACTTCTGCTTGGCTTCATTCCCTCCTGTAACAGATGGGCTTTCTTCCACTGGCAGAAACCCTATCTGCCAGCAGGCTTGAGCTTATATCATCCCAGTTATCTTTTCCAGAAAAGGATATATTTTCTAAGCATTGTTTTTTAAATTTCCAGAGGAAACTCTGACTGACTTGTTATTTATTTATCTCTGGACCAATTATTATGGTAAAGAGAATGGTTTACTCTGATCAGCCCACCTAGGTTGTATGCCCACTCTAAAGCCAGGGAGTGGGGTGCTATGATCAGTAGCTCCACAAAAACCACATGGGGTGCCTAGTGGGGGTGATGCCCTTCTCCTGAAGGAAGGGAAAGATTTTATTGAAGGAAAAGAAATACTTTAGGTGTCCACAAAGGATAGATCAAAGATAGATAGATAGAAAGGTAGATAAAAAGGAAACTGCTGCTTAGAAAACTGAATAGATGACAGACCAATGTGTTAGTGCTCATTACAGGGTCTAATATTTGTTCTCATTATTTTTTCAAAAAAAAATTCTCTCCTGTTCATTTTTCAAATATATTATAAAATTGTTGTCATATACCAAAGAAATAGAAAAACCTGTTGACATGTTAATTAGAATTTATGACACCCAGGAGTAATTTAAAAAGAATAGACATTTTTACATTAAACCTCCCATCCAAGTTCATAGCATAGCTTTCTACTTTTTCAATCTTTCAATCTCCTAAAAGGTTTTTGAAGGTCTTTTATGTAATATAGGTGAGAGATTATTAGCATCATAGCTAGCACCAATATAGTCTTTGAGTAGGAAAATATCTTAAATTTAGAGGAAGGGCCTCCACATACTGCTGCTCAGTTCGTGCACTGCACAACTCCAGAAAATACCATTTACATGAACTACATTGTAAGGCAGGCACTGGAGTTACACAATGAAGACACCCTGGAAAGAAGGTGAGACTGTTCAGAGGAGCCAAAGCAATGAGCTAAATTGCTCTGCATGAGAACATTAGAAAAGTTTGATCTATCTCCTTAATGAGAACAGAAGAGAAGAGAAAAAAGGACCAGAGAGGTGGTAGGGCAAAGAGAGAAGCTTGCATGACGGTGGAAGGATGATTGGCAGGTGGGTAAAGTAGCCAGTGAGAAAACCTTGATGGAATGAACAAGGAACTTATTAGAACAGGAATGTTCTATAATTTTCAGTTATTTGAAATGGAGTATATAGTCTCCTATCTTCAGTAAAGTTTCTGCTACTCGAAATTTTTAATTTTAATTTGAAATTTTAATTTTAGTCTTTTGAATTTGGGATGGGAGAGGAGAACAAAAGGTATAGGATATGGCCCAGCTTGTGTCAATGCCACAGCGAAGATAAAGGTATAGACACAACCATGCAGAGAATAGAACAAAAATTCAGGGCATGGAAATGGAGGATTGAATCAATCATATCTCGAACTCAGAATTCCAGGGGACACCTGCTGACACCTAAATTGAATTCATAACAACTCCATACCAGTCTCAGGAACATTCTGTAAATTACATTGTTTTTTTCCCCCCTTGTAAATGAGACTTTATTTTCTATAATATTTTCCTGCCAGTTTTTGAAGGTTACAGAAGTCTCTCTCTCTCTCTCTCCATATGGATATATAAGCATATATGAAGTACATATGAAACATATGACATGTATGTATACACAAGGAATAAAGAATATAGAAAAGATATATTTGGCTTTTTTGGTGCTTTTTATTCATTCCTGATGATCTGGTTTTTATCTGATGTAATTTTCATTTAGACCAAAGAATGTCTTTTAGCATTTCTTGTAATGCTGTCAACAAATTCTCTCATCTTTAATCTATCTGCAAATGTCTTTATTTTTTCTAAGAATCATTTTGACTATTTTTCTTTCAGTGCTTTAAAGATGTTGCAGTTTGACTATAACATACGTATGCATGTTTTCTTTGTATTTATCTTGCTTGTGGTTGGCTGATCTTATTGGTTCTGTGAGTTGATTCCTTTCAAAAATTTTGGAAAATTACTGGAAACTCCCCCACTCCCTCATCTATCCTTCTAAGACTCCAATTACACATTTGAGAGCATTGATATTGTTCCAAAGGTCTTGGATGCTGTGGTCTTTTTATTTTATTCTCTCTCTTTGTGTTTTAGTTTGGTGATGTCTAATTGACCCAAATGTTTTCAAGTTCAGTGATCTTTTCCTTGATCATTTTCAGTGACCCTTGACATTACTGTGTCAAGACTTCTTTTAAGCCCATTAAATGAATTCTTTGTCTATGATATCATATTTTTCATTTCTAGCATTTTGTTTGATTTTTTTTAAGTTTTCATTTCTCTGTTGAAATTCTTGTTCACAAATATTGTCAACTTTTCCATTTTATATGTAATTATACACACACACACACACACACACACACATCTTGTACCTTGTATGTACTTATCTAATCTGTGTACGAGAGGCCTCTCTGTTTTGCTTATTTAAAGATGATAACCTACTTGCTATCCATGAGAAAGGGTGGCAGGTAGGCCCAAAGACATCCAATTGTATTGCTGCATGCATGGAGGAAGTGCTTCAACTGAGGATTAAAGGAAAACATTGTGTTTTCAAGTAAGAAAAAATAAAGACTTTTTTCTTTTTTTGGTTGTTTTCACCATGAGATAATAGAGAGGCATCTTGGTGGAGTGTTTAAGTGGATAGAGTTTGGATTCAGGCAAAGTGGGGTGAATTCCCAGCTCTGCCACTTAGAAGTTCTGCAGTCTTAAGCAAGTTATGTGTTTCTCTAAGTCCCAGTTTCTTATCTGCAAAATATGGATAATTATAAAAATACCTCCCCTGTAGTGTTTCTGTGAGGTTTAAATGTGATCATACACAGACAATAATCAGTGCAGTAACTAGCACAGATTTAGCTAATGCCAGTTTTGGGGGGTGGTTCCCCCTTACACCCTGCCTCATCCCCATCCTCTTCTCTCCAGGCCGAAACTTAGAAGAACAGGAAACCAGTTTTGTCTTGGTCACTGATATATCTCTAGCATCCATTCCCATCAAAAACACTCAATAAATATTTGTTGAAAGAATAAATTAAGTTCTTCTCTGAATAAGGCAATCCAAAAGGTTGGACTCTCCAGGGATCAAGCTTGCCTTAGATAATATTTTCAAAAGCCATCCTGAATAGGGAGTGTTTTTTCAGATCAGTTGGCCTTGAAAGACTCTAAAAATGATAGTGGCTCATACAAAGCCACTTTGGAGAAATTTTTCAAGGCTGTAATAGGGGAAAAGAAGTGGCAAATTAATTTTATTTACACATAGAAGTAGCACTTTTTGAACACTTCCTTCATTCATGAGTGAGAACTAAGAACTGCTGTAAGTTCTGCCTAAAGATATTGGATCAATGTCTTGCTTTAGACAAAAATGGAAATGAAAGGTCATCAAAAAGGTCAACAAAATGTATATTAGTTTACCTTTGGATGTAGCAAGGCTCATCCTTGCCTGAAAGTAAGTCTAATTCTGTGATAACAATGCCAAAGTATCAGGAGACACTATTTCTTGATTTAGCCAATGTAAAATAATTAGAAATATGCCTCTTTGTTTCATAAGGGTTTCTAAGAAGGATTTGAGGGAATGTAGAGTATGTGCTCATTGGTAAAGGAGGAGTTAGTCATTTTATAATGTGCTTATAAAGTGCCTTATTTTTAGAATGCTCCGTTTTGTCATTGACATCTTAATGTACTGTAATTTGAAATTTTTGCATGTTGAGTGAGCAGAGCACAAGCACTTCACAACAGTGAGAATAATTGCTACTTAAATATGCTATAAATCAATATACAATGAGAATGCACAATAGTGGCTCAGGACATTTATTGTACTTTAATGGTAATAAAAAATAGTTTCACAAAAACAAAAAGGTGCTGAATGGAATACTCATTTTAGGCATACTTTCTAGTTTTTTATTCATTAGCTATTTATTATGTGATACTTTAAACAGTGAAATCTATGATTTTAAAGATGTGTTTGTATAAATCTGAAACTAACTTTTAGAGAATTTCAGGGAGGATGTAATTTCATATGTAAAAGTATGAACAAAAATTCAAAGGAAAACTAAACCAAATTGTTTCTACCTTTAAACATTTCTGCACATCTTTAAAAACAATTTTGAATGTGGTTGAACTCTTTCAAATATAATGAGAAAGTGCTAGAATGCTTACAAGTAAGAGTTTTGTTAGTACCTAAGACCTGATGAAACCAAGAAAGTTCCAAAAATTAGAGGAAAGAATAGGATAGAGTGTTAGGTAAGGTGATTTTCTTTGATTTCTAGGTCCAAAACTGAGTAGATTATAAAGTTTAGAAAATGTTTTAAATTAAGTACATGTTTTCTCGGGATGGACTTTTATTTCTTCTCCTCTCATCCTTCTGGAGTCTGTCATACTAGACAATAATATAAACAAACAAATGCTCTTTTAGCATAAATAATGTAGAGATTAATCTAAATAATGAAAAGTCTTGATTATTTTGCAGATAATCTCTGAGGGCACCCAAAATGAAGTCTTCAGTAGCCTATCAATACTAGCACGTTTGGTTCAGCTACTCAGTGATGTCACGTAGGCTCCAGACTCCTCATTTTTCTGCTCTCATGCTTGGTGTATTATAATATTTTTCCTCTTGGTAACAGTACAGCTGCCTCAGCTCCAAACATCACATCCTCAAACAACAAAGTCAAAAAGCAAGCAAGAAAGAAAGACTGAGAGCTTCTCCTCATGTATCTCTTTCTATCAGAAAGGACAATATTTCCAGAAGCTCCTCAGTTGACTTTGATTTTTTCTTATGTTTCAGTGACCGCAACTGTGTCACTCACCTCTTCTAAATTAATCACAATAAAAGGGAATTGACATTTCTATTGAATTAGGTCACTCACGATTTGTTCCTTGGGGCTAAAGGAGAGACCCACTTTCCCTGAGTATAATGCTACTAAATCTTTGAACAAAATTTGATTTCTATTTGCAAAGAATAAGGGCAAGATGGTTGTTTAATCAGTAACTGATAATGCCTACCACACTGCAAAGACTAGTATATAAACCTGAATGCCAATTAATTCATGTACATTGAGAAACATTATTGCCAGAGAATCTGGGAACTTGAGTTCTCTGGCCAATGTATTTTTTCCCTAAAGGAAAAAGAAAAACACCAAAACTTTGAGGAAAGTGTTATGGTTTGAATGTATCCCTGAAAAAGCATGTGTTGGAAACTTAATCTCCAATGCAACAGTGTGGGGAGGTGGGGTCTAATGGGAGATGTTTTGGTCATGAGGTCTCCACCCTCATGAACAAATTAATGCTAATTATAAAAGGGCTTGAGGCTGCAATCTCTTGTGCGCGCCCTCTCTCTCTCTCTCTCTCTCTCTCTCTCTCTCTCTATATATATATATATATATATCTGTCTCTCTCTCTCTCATCCTCTCTCACTCTCACTTTCTGCCATGGGATCACAGAGAAAGAAGGCCCTCACCAGACACTAGCACCTTGATACTGGACTTTCCAACCTCCAGAACTGTGAGAAATAAATTTCTCTTTTATATAAATCCCAGTCTGTGGTATTCTGTTATAGCAACACAAAACAGACTAAGACAGGAAGTTAAATTATAGTGAAAAAGCTGTTGGGTGAGGGCAGAATTAGACCTAGAGGAGTGGTTATTTCTCTGTACAAATGTGCTCAGGTTGTCCTCTCTGTCTGCGGTGTCTTTCCCTTATTTAACTCCCACATAATCTTGAAAACTCAGCTTAAGTATCATCCCTTCTAGAAAGCTTTCTTTGTCACTCCCTCCCTCCCCACCTGCACTTCCCACCTCCAAGTTGAATTACTTGCTTCTCTTCTGTATTACCATGGCAGACCGTGCATAACTGTATCATTTCAAGTAACTATACTGCACTGCAGTTATCATTTATGAGTCTTCTTCACTAAGTATGAGTTCTTTAGAAGCAGAAACTGGGCTACCTTGTTTTTGTAGTCTTAGTGGTGAGCTCAATATATGGATATTGAGGGATAGATTTTTGTGGTAAGCAGAATAATGCCCCACCACCACCCCAAGATGTCTACATTCGAATCCTTGAAACTTGTTATGATGGTGAATTGTATATGTCAAATTGGAGAGTGTTTTTTGATGACCATATATATTATTTCTGTTTTTTTGTGGAACCATGATGAATGCACCTGTAAATATATTACTTTACATGGCAAAGGGAGTTTGCAGGAATGATTAAGTTAAGAATTTTGAGAAGGGAAGATTATCTGGGATTATCCAGTAGGCCCAATGTAATCACATCATTACAAGGGTACTTCAAAAAGTTCATGGAAAAATAATTCAAAGATAATATGAACCTTTCCATGAACCTTTTGAAGTGCCCTCATTTAACAGAGAAGCAGAAGTATTAGAGTCCAAGAAGGAGATATGATGGCAGAAGCAGAAGTTGAAGTGATGTGATTACTAGCTTTGGCTACAAACCAAAGGTAGTATTTAGAAGCTGGGAAAAGCAAGGAAGTGGAACCCCCAGAAGGAATGCAACCCTGCTAACACCTTGATTTTAACCCAATAAGACTCATTTTGGACTTCTGACTTCCAGAACTATATTTTTTGTTGTTTAAGCTGGTAAATTGGTGGTAATTTGTTATTGCAGCATGGAAAACTAGTACAGTATTCAAAAAATACTTATTAGTTGACAAAATGACTTAAGTGTTTAATGCATTAAGCTATTATAATAACTAACATTTATTTATTGCCTGCTATGTACTAGACATTTTTATATATTCACTCTTGATCCTTATAACCAAATCTTTGAACAAAATGTTATTATGCCAATTGTAGATGAACAAACTGAATTTCAGAAAGATTGGATAATTTTATGAAAGTACCATGCTGATAACTAATAGAGTAGGTATTGGAAACCAAGACATGGTATTCTAAATCCCAGTGTCCCCAAGGTATTTCAAGACATGTAGCTCTACAGTAGAGGAATAGCCAGTGGTGGCACCAAAAGATGGTTTTAGAGCCCTGTAGCCTTCCCAAAATTTCTTACAGCATCCCTGACGGAACCTAAATAACAGTGAAATTGAAATGAAAACAGTGTGCTTATTTGCAAATAGTTTCAAGATAGGCTCCTAGCTTGTCTTGTATGGGGGTTGGGATTTCCTCCCCTAAGTTTCTCCAATAAGAAATTCTGGAGCTACCCAACAGGACCCTGAATATTGGATCCTTGTGTGTAGCCTCCCACTCTCCATGGACTGAGACAAATCAAATATTGGGCATCTAGCTTGCCTCTGGTGTCATATTTTTATATGTTTATTAATTCATATCTTTTGAAAATATTAATGCAATCAATTAGGCGTTAGTCATGGCTTCCTCAGGCAATGAGCCAGTCATTTAAAGATGATTTTGCATACGTATAAGTACATCCATTTCTTACAGATATAAATTTACAATTAATTGACAACCCTATTTCCAAGTTTATGAACTTCATTTCCCTATTGCACTAATGTATTGCCTACACACTAATTACATAAATGTCTGAACATTTGTTTAGAAAGTCTTTTTAATGAGCAAAGACATAAAGTCATTGCATTATACAATACCAGTTGAAATAATTCACAAACTGAAATAACACTGCTCAGAATGTAAGTAGAGGCAACCACAGGTTTATTTTGAGTAACCATGTCTTGCTGAAGAAAGTCCACTGGGAAATATTTAACTGGTGAATATTTAACACAATAATAATGATCACTTTTTTTTCTATACCTATGGATAAAATAGGGAGGTATGTTTTCTTTCTTTGCTTTTTTCTTTAAAATCATAATTTTATTATTTTTTATTTTAGAGACTATTTAAACTGCTTTATGGTTTACATTTGAAAGAACTGGCTGAATAGAATTGTCTAATTGAAGGGTACTTATTTAGAACATCATAATTAGAAAAGATTGTGGTTAGAACATTTCTAATATGGATAATTTAGTTTGTCTGTATAAAACCAATGTGAGTAGTCTTATCACTACTACCCATGAGTTCACATTCAGAGCGTTCTGTTTAAAATTTGAGAATTCTATATTTGCCAACCGCATCGAGTTTACTTAGAGTACACATGTAAAATATAGATATCTTTACCAGTCTTTATGTTAAATATATTAATTAACTTTGGAATCTTAAGTAGAACAATAAGGAAATTTATAATCAACAGCAATTGTCTTCTTACTATTTGCTGATTTCTAATCATAAACATAATTTACAGTAGTAAATGTTTTGGAAGAAATTAATACAGTAGAAATTTCTTTTATATGCTTGTTTGGGATAATTGTTACATCCAAAAACTACCAAGTGTGAAACTACCAAAAAAAGCCAAAATCCTTTTGGATTTTGAAAAGATGAACTTTCATCTTTTCTCCGACAAACCAGTTTTCAACCTTGGCACCTCCTTTTCTCTGATCATGTACTCCCTTTAATCAAACAATTCACTGTGTCCTGTCAATTCTGTATCCTTAATATTTCCATTGGAGTATCTCCACTGCAGTTCTCGTAATTCTGGCCGCCATCAAACCTTGGCTTGGTGTACAGCAGTGGTATTTCTTCTCAGTGATTTCTTGGTTTCTTTGCCACTAATCTCCATTACCAACCTCTCTTCTACAATCATGCTTTAAAATTTCAACAGAACAACTATGTTTCATAAAAGAAAAATCTAATCATGCCACTCTATTACTCTGATGCTTAAATCCTTCAACAGTTTCTCATTTCTCTCAGAATAAAGTTCAAACCCCAAACAAGAGGCAAGAGACAAGAGGCCCTAGGTGATTTAAACCCTGTTTAGGCCTCCTACTGGATGGTCATGTAGCAATTCAAACGTGAAGGCAAGGACTGTGGGTTTTGGTTTTTGGTTTTTTTTTAGTCTTTGTAGTCTCGTTGCCAGCTCAGTGCCTGAAAGATGGTAGGTGCTCAATAAATATTTGTTAAGGAATTTCTTAGTTCTGTGGTTCAAAAAATATGTGTTCAAACTATTGAAGCTTATATGAAATAGACAAGCTTTCTGAATTCCCCATCAGTTCTCTCAGACTCATTTTTAAGGTTCTTCCATAGACGTTCACTAGCATTTGCCTTCTGGAACTGTGGCACTATGCTTTCTTAACTTATATAACTCAATAACATTAGACCATAGCCAAGGGTTACTTCCCAGAGTACTTCCCGGGGATGCCTCCTCACCAGCAGCTGAAAACCAACTCCCTTTAAGCAGCATGAGTAGAGTACATATAAAAATTAGTATATTTTGTTTTAATCACTAAAATTCAATTTTGCTATTCTGAGATAAAGAAATAGCATTTTAAATGTACCTGTGAACACCCAGAAGGTTATTTTAATATTTAGCATCTGCATAAATAAACAAATATATAGTACTAAGTTGGAGAGGTTTTTAAATTTTAAGGCAAACTTTCTGAGTGAGTTTGGTTTTAGCTTTGAGCTACTTAGAACATTGAGATGTTCTGTGAACCTCTTATCACTAAATATTCTCCCTCTCCTGCCTCTTTAAGTAGTCCAATAAAAATGCCTATTATGAATACCCAGTCCATCACAAAAGTAGGTGATAGAACTCAATATTGGGATTTGCTGGATGAAAGATGGCATGTAACAATAAAAATGACAAAATAGGCATGTTAAGCCATTAATGAGCATAGAGAGATTATGTACTTAGCATCTTTGACTGTATTACCATTAGATAGTTATGACTTTCTAAGTAACTCATATACTAATTCATACTTCTATTTATCCATTCATTCATTTTCTGCTGAAAATTTTTTCTTGAATTTCTTGAGAATCTATTATTGCCAGGTTCTGTTCAAGGCAGTGGGGATACAGGCCCTGGAACATAGTAGGTGAGATCTCTACCCTGATGGAGTTTACATTCTATGGGCAGAAAAAGACAGGAAACAAGGAAACAAAGTATAGAATGATATAGCTTCAGAAACTGCTAACTACTATACAAGAAATAAAATATGGCAATGAGTGATCAGGGAGAGAGGATAACTTCAGCGTGGGTGATTCTGGATAGTCCTCTCTGAGAAAATAAAGGATCTTGATGATGAGATTTCAACAGTGAGAAGGAGCTCTAGGAAGATCTGGAGGAATGATGATCTGGACAGGGTAGACAAGTGCAAGACCCCTGATATGGGAATAAACATGCATATTCTAAAAAAAGAGAAAAGACCAGTGTGGCATATTATCATGTAGTGACTCTGTGCCTGGGCAAGAGATAATGATGTCTTGAGCTGGGGTTTTAACATTGTCAGTGGCTGAATTTGGCATATATTTTGGAGATCCAACCGAGACTTGTTATGGCATGTAGGGGTATGAGGGAAAGAGAGGCTCCCAGTGTTTTAACTTAAATAGTTGGATAGATGGTGGTACTGTTTACTCAAATGGAGACTATCAGGGAGAGTTCCCTTTGGAATTTATTTGTTCTACTTGGAATTTGAGAAATATGTAATACATCCAAGAGGAGATGTCAAGTAGGAAGTAGAATATTTGAGTATGGAACTCAAGACAGTCCAGGAATGGAGCTTTCACCAAACATTACTCTTCTGCGGACTATTTTGTTCTGTATCAACTAAAAATTCATGACAGCTGCAGCCATCAATATGATATGGCTATAAGGCCTGAGAACTGAGACCACCTGTGTCAACATAACTTAGTTATTTGTTCCAGGAAAATTTGCCCAGAGAAGGTAAGACCATAAGTCAACAGATAACTTCACTGTTTTCTTCAGGAAACCCCTGCAAATCAGATTATCTGAGGCAACAGTGTTTACCTGGAGAAAGCTCCCTTATCAAACCATGGTTTTATTTATCAAGACTCATTTCAGGATTCTCACTGCACTATGTCTCTCAACCCTAACTATTATTTTACAAATCTGCCCAATCCCAATCTCTTCCCCACCTTGAAATACCTGCCATAAACCCATTGAGCCCAGACCCCTGAATCCTCTACAGTTGTCTGACTCTTCTCTCTTCATTCTGTCAAGGTGCTGTTCTCCCTGACTGCAGTGACTTCTAATAAACTGAGTTTTGCTTTGTTCAGTTTGTCTGGTTGTCTTTGGAGAAGTTAAACATTCTTTACTATTTTTTCTTTTCTGCCCTTACACTAGGCATTTGTACTGTAAATAACTATTTACCCACCTGCTCTGAAACTCATTATTAGCGGAACTAAATTTTTGAAGTTGTGAGGACCCTTAGACATCTATTCTAATCAGATTATTTTACAAATAGGAAAACCGAAACCAAAGCTTGACTAGTTTCACAGTTAGTAGCTACTATATCATAGGACTTATAATTCCTGGTCTAGCAGTCTTTATGGAAGAATACAAAAGCTTATGTTGAGCAAAATAGGTAAATTATTTTTATTTTATTCTATTATCTATAAACTTCCTAACAGGGAAGAGAGCAATCTGACTGTTACGTTTTTGTTTTTGTTTGTGGTTGAGATGCTTTTGTATTACTTTGTCAGGCTGGCTTAGGTACTAAGCATATGTATTCATAAAGATATTAGAAAATATTAATTTACATTTACCAAAAATTCAGATATTGGAAGTTCATTAATTGGCAGAAAGATATAAAAACATACAATTCTTGATGCATCTGCAGTTTTATCCTAATCTAAATATAGAGGAAATAAACAAAAACAAACAAAAATTTCACACGAACTCACCGAGTCATGTATTTCTTCTCATAGAGCAAGATTTACCATGCAAAGTAATCAAGAAGTTAGAGTCTTTTTGAATAATCGAGATATGGAGTCTCTTTGAGGAAGCTGAAATACACAAATTTGTTATGGGTACATCTTCCCATTTTAATTCGTACCTGGTAAACATTGTGGGAAAATCTCAAACATTTTCTGCAAGAACAATTGTAACAATACTATGGATATCTATGGCATTCTCTGCTTCTTCCTTCGTTTCAGAAATCATCTCTGCTGACATCATCCATATTATAACTGTGGGAGCTGCCCCATAAATAATCCACCCTAGCCATAGTTAATTGGACCAGAAGTGTGCACTTGACCCATGGACTGGGGACTAAGAGACTTAAGTCAGCCTCTCAGTGCCTAGATTATAAAAATGTATAAAACTCAGGACTTGCTGTTAGTTGTGTTCTGCCATTTGGAGCAAGGAGCCAAAGAGGCCACATTTTCGTTAGAATGTTTTGCAGTGCCTCTGAGCCAGAGGATTTAAGGTGGGTGAAGCTATTCAAACTAATCTTCCCTTTCCACCCTAATTACCAAATTAATACCAGACACTTAAAAGGAATAAAAAAGAAAAAAGGAAAAGAGAAGGAAGCACTACCAAATACTTGCCCTATTTTCTCCACCCCTTGGATCCAAGACAGTAAAGTATTACTTGTACATTCTTTGTTAGGATGAATGGACTGGCAAAAGATACTTATTCTCCTGGCAAAAATGTTAGGCTCCTCTTCTTTGATCTGTACAGGGTGCAGAGGTTTGGTCTGTTTTTAGGACATCATCAGAAAAGAAAGAATGGAGAAGATCAATCATAGCATCCCACTTCTGTCCAAACCAAACCAATGATCAGGACTCCATCCTCATACATTGTCCTCAACTTATTCTTGTCATCAAAAACAGATCCCTGGGCCAGCTCTGTGGCTCACTTGGGAGAGTGCGGTGCTGATGGAACTGATGCCGCAGGTTTGGATCCTATATAGGGATGGCCTGTGCGCTCACTGGCTGAGCGTGGTGGAGACAGCACCGAGCCAAGGGTTATGATCCCCTTACCAGTCATAAAAAAAAAAAAGTGGATCCCTGCTTCATTATTTGACATGCCTCCATCCCCACCACCACCAGAAGCAAAGTCATATTTATTTCTAGGTCTACTCATTAGAAACTACTTTATCTCTTGCTTTGAAAACAGTATTTGATAGTACCAAGAGCCAAAACAGTCTTGTGGTTAAGACAATACAAGACTAAATTTTGATTAAAAAAAAAATAAGACTTGTGGCTGGTAAACAAATTTGATACTTTTTTCTCCTCCCCAATAAACTGCAATGAAACTTTAAATAGTTCTTTGTATGCTGAATTAGTAGACCTCCTTATAACAACTATCAAACTATTGTCATATTATTAATATTACGTACAATTTTAATATAATATAGTAAGTAATTTGATAAAAGTATATACAAAATGCTATAAGAGCATAGAGGAGGAACTCTCAGACTAGATTAAGCCTGGATTTAGGCTGTCTGGAAGATAAGAGCTGAGTCTGTAAAAATGAGGAGGAATTAGCCAGGAAGAAATTATAAGTACACTATTTGTCGAGCTTATAACATGCTTGAGCAAGGCAGTGGACACCATTGGAGGGCACCTTAAAGGAAAATGTGCAAGATGAGGAATTGTGAAAGATGAGGGTAGAAAGAACAAGAATGGGGTCAACTCATGAAGAACCTCAGAGACTATCCTAAAGATTTAGATGTGTTATCTTATAAGGGTTGTTCAGAGATTCATACAGTGCCTTAGACTGGGTTCCCTGGAAACAGACTCTAAGACAGAGAACTGTGTGCAGGAAGTTTATTGGGAAGTGTTCTTGGGAGATACGTCTGTAAGGAAGGTGGGTTTGGGCAGAGAGAGAAGCTGACCTGCAATGCAGTTGCCCCTGAAGCCTCAGCAAATTCTAAAAGGAGCTGTGGAGCTGAGATGACCCTTCGGAGTTGTGCCAAACTGAAGCAACAGGACAGGACCTTTGTTTCCTTGCATCAGCCAGTCATTTACCACTGGCGTCTACCTTGGGGGCTGGAACTTAGGTAAAGCAGTTCCCTGAAGCTAAGGCAGTTCCCAGTGTGGGATGCAGTTGTGAGCAGATAGCAGCTGATATTCTCAGCAGTTGGGGATGACTGCATATGTTTGATGAGGGGGTCTTGAATGGAGGCCACAATATACATGACACACAAAAACAGCTAATAGTTATTGAGCACCTTCTATGTGCCAAGCACTTTGTGTGCATCATCTTTATGGTCCTTACTACAAGACTACGAGAAGGGTACTTTTATTATCCTCATTGTATAGATAAGAAAACAGGCACAGAAAGGTTGAGTGATAAAACCAGAGCTGAAACCCAAACAATCTGACTCCATAACCTGGGATCATAAACATGGCATCATTCTGCTTCATCGCAAGGAGGAATATGGTCAGCTTTGCAGTTTAGACACCCTTCCGGGGTAGAGAGACAAGAAACAAAATAAAATACATAGACGGTCAGGTAATGACAAGTGCTATGGAGAAATGAAAAGCAGAGGATTGCATAGCAAGGGCCAGAAGTGGGTCTGGGGGGCAGTTGTAATTTTATAAAAGGTAGTCAGGGAAGGCTTTACCAAGATGGCAATGTTTGGACAAACGCCCGAAAGAAGAGAGAAAGCAAGCCCTGCAGATAACTGGGTAAAGAGCCTTCCGGGCAGAGAGATCAGGAGAGCAAAGACCTCTAGGTGAAAGCATACTTGGTGTCTTCAAGAAAGAGCAAGGAGGCCCTTAAAATCTTAAAAGGCACAACTCAGCTGTTCACAACTGAGCTCCTGATCCGGAGTGGTCAGGAAGTAGAAGTGGGAGACGAGGTCCAGATTTTGGCGGGGGATCAGGGACAGATCATGTAGGGTCATGTAGTCATTCTAGGGACTCTGGCTTTAACTCTGAAAGAGAAACGGTCACTGGAGGGTTTTGAGCAACGGAGTGACATCATCTGACTTGCGATTTATACAAATTGTTCTGGCTGCTGTGTTGAGAATAGACAGCAGGGAGCAAGGGCAAAAGTAAAGAGACCACGTAAGAGGCCATGATCCAGGCCAGAGACAATGGCAGCTTGAAACAGAGTGGTAGCAGTGGAAGTGGTGAGAAGTACGGGAGCCTTGACACATTTTGAAGTAGAGCCAACAGGATATGCAGATGTACTGAACATGAGGAATAAGAGAAAGGAGGTAGGGGGATGAAGGATAACTCTAGTTTTTGACCTGAACAACAGCAAAGCTGAAGTTGCCTTTTGCTGAGATGAGTAAGTCTGTGAGAGGAACAGATTTAGGAGGTGGTAATAGGTCAGAAGCTCAGTTTTGGACATACTGAGTTTGATGTGCCTTTTAGATTTTCAAGGAGGGATTGAATAGTAGTTAGACACACACACAAATGTGGAGTTCAAAGGAGTGGTCTGGGCTGGAGGTATACGTTTAGGAGTCTTCAGTGTAGATACCATATTTAAAGCCTTGAAATTAGTAGGGGAAATCACTTAAGAGTAAGTATAGATAGGGAAGAGATCTGAGAACTGAGCTCTGGGGTACTCCATCTGCAAGAGGTTATTAAAACTCAAGTAGTTACTTTTAAAAAGAGCAATATTGCGAGATATTGTGGGAAAAGACCATATTATTTTTAGAAGATGTCAAGCTTTAAGGTTGTTCAGCTGCATAACCGGGAAGTTGTCTCTATGAGGATGAGACTCTTTTTAAAGTTTTAAAAGTTGTGGTTACACAGACATCTGCATTGTTTTAATTCCAGTTTCCTCCTCCAGTATTTAAAAAAAAGAAAAAAGGAAGAATTCACATAAAACACTGAAACAGGAACAGGTGAAGAACACCTATGGCTGGAACAGTTTTGGTTGCACAAACCCTGAGATACAGTCTTTGTCTTTCCCACCAGCAAATATTACTGAGGTTTAATAGTATCAAATGCAGCAAATGACAGAAAGATGAGACTGAAAAGTGTTCACTAAGTTTGACTTTTTTCAGGATGGTTTCACAATAGTATTGAGTGTAAGAGATAGTTTTCTTGGTGCGGGGAGGATAGTGTAGAAGGTTGATTTCAATGGGTAACTAAAAAGTGAAATAGAAAGTGAGAAAGTGGAACTAGAAAATATAGACTTCATCTTTCAAAAACTTATCTAAGTGTCAAGAATAATTTTCAAAAAAGATAAAATCATGACTCTTAGAAATATAGTGAAGATGTGTCAAAAATTATTATACATTATTTAGTGAGAAAATGATAAAGATATTGCAAATGAATCAAAGTCAGAGAACCACAAATTTATATGTAGCAAAGGAATTTTAAAATAAATTTTAAAAAATGACTGCAAAACTGGCTCTTTCCATGGGATGGGCGGGTGGGAGAGAAGGGCTGTCTGTCCACTAGGCAGAGTTATTTACATGTCTATAGACAAGAATTATCTAAATAACAAGGTTATAGAGAGGCTAAGAAGCAAAGCCAAGGCTCCATTGGAGGTCACCTGAGTATTTATAAGTTTGAGTGAATTCCTCTGAGACTGGAGGACAGGAAGGAAGGAAGGTACAGATACAGAAAAGTAGTGGGTTTGGAAAAAAGCCAAGGTAGTGGAAATATGATGGCCTCAGTCTTAATAATGAAATTGTGTTATCATTGTTATTAAAAATTATAAATCACTTAGGAGGCAGAGAATCTGGTATAAAATAGCAATTGAGCTCTAGTTTTAACTTTGAGTTTCCTGGTAGTGAAGGCAAAAATGGAAAAATGATAATTGGCCATTCTAATTGGCACATAAGAAGAATGCAAGTTTTTTCTGGAAAGGTGGGTTTGACTACTAAGGTTGTGAGGGGAAGGTGTGAAACTCCCTGTGCAGAATGGGAGATGAAATTGACTAAGGACAAGTAAAAGAATTAAGCTATGCTGTGGGACCACGAGGCTTACAGATATATTTGCATTTGAAGTGAATTTGTAATATACATCAACTTCTCCAAGAAGCCTTCCCCGGTAATCAGTCTGGGCTAAAGTGTCTTCTGTGTTTTTACAGCTCTTAGTGGCAGTTGGCACATTGTTTTATTGTGTTCTCTCTTTCTCCCTCCAGGAAAGCAAAAAATATATCCATGTATTTCTAGTGTCCCATACAATTGCCTGACACTAGTGGATCTCAGGGAAGTTGACAGTATAAGGAAGGAGGGAGTGAAAAAAGATGGCAGGCTGTTCAGTTGTGGGAGGGTCAGGAATGGTTCCCTCTGGGCACTGAGCCTGGAAGAGGCCAGCACTCACTGCCCGGCACTTGCCTTCCTCATCTTGCCCAGGACTTGATAACATCAGGAACCAGTTACTTCTTCACAGTCACAGAAAGAGGCAACTGGAAGCAGCCATGGTGAGCGCAGGACTTAAGATAGCTTATCAGTTGCTTGCGGGGTGTTCCAACCTGCAGTTGGATGCTTTAAAGTCAATAGCTAAGGGTGAAATTAAACTCCCTGAATTTATAACGTTTTTCCTGATTATCAAAATAACATATCTTTATTATAGTGAATTTAAAAATACAGAAAATTACAGAGAAGAAAATGAAATTCCTATAACCCAGATATAAGCAGTTGATATTTACCTGTATTTCTTGTTATTCCTTTTTTCTATGCATTATGTGTATAGTTTTTCCTTTATGAAATTGGGATCATAGCATATATATTACTATTATTTTGTTATTACTTCATATTTATTTATTATATATTGCATATGATTTTATATTGTTATATATATTATATGTTATATATTGTTCTGCTGCTTTTTTAACTCACAGTTATGTTCCAAAATGTCCCAATGCCATTAAATCATTTATTCCAAAATTTTTTTTAATGGACTTATAATATTTATTTTACTTTATTCTTCTATTGTTGAGCATTCAGGATATTTACAATTTTTCTCTATTTTAAAGTGATGCTTTGATGAATGTCCTTGTTCAAAAATACTTGATCACACCTTAATTATTTTCTTAGAAAAGACTCCTGTAAGTGGAATTATTTGGATCAGGAGTATGAACTTTTAAAGAACTCTCTTAAGCCAAGTAGCACTCAGGAAGATTGCTTCAATTTATACTTCCATCAGAATGTTTAAGAGTACCCATTTCCCTGCATCCTAGTCATTATTAGTTACTAACAATTAAAAATTATTTGTGGAAGACACTGAAATCATGGTAACCAGAATAGGATAGCTCCTTATATGATATATTTTGACTAATCTACGTTCAATTTTGGAAAAGACAATAGTGAAATGTATCAGTCTGCATATAAATGAACTATGCTAGCAGTGTTATATAATTAAATTTAAATTCAGGCAAAAAAAATCTATCGTATAAAAGCCTTAGCTTTTAGAAGATTCAGACACAGAATAAAATAGAGTGTAAATTTAAGTCATATTTAAACAAAAATATCTTGCAACAGACACTTAAATAAACTTTTTTTAAAAGTATGTACAATCTCCAGTAAAAAGTGTGTATGTTCTGAAAATGAATTGTGCAAATTAATTTCACATGCAATCACAGAATAATCATTTAATGTCATTACGCATTAACGAGGGGAAAAATAAAAATTGTTGCTTTTCTTTTGTAGTTTTATTGTGTTTCATGACTTGTGCCAGATTCTTTATGTAGGTAATCGCTAATCTTCATAAAACTCTGCAAGGAAGTTTTTTTTTTCAGTTTAACAGATAAGAAAACAGGCTGAGAAAGGTAAGAAACTTGGCAAAGTACACCCCAATAACAGGTAGGCCACTGTATGAGCCGCGATTTGTCTGACTCCAGAGCTTTGCTCATTTCACTGTGCTATAGTGATTCCCAGGGAACTACAATAAGGCCTTGTACGAGAGAAAATCATGGAAACCCTGACCGTAGGCTGGTGACAAAAGGAACCCATGATTGATACAAAGCCATCAGACTTCTCTACCACCTGAAGTGGAAATGTTAACAATTTAACGCTTTTTGTTATTTCTGAATTTAAATATATTTAAATGTATAAAATTAGAATTGGACAGCTTTTGTTTATTAAACTGTAAGGAAAAAAATGGAAAAGAAAAAAGAGAAAGAAAGGGGGAAAAAGGAAAAATAAAGATAATGGAGGAAGAGTAAAAACTACTCCTTGTAGGATTAAAAAAAATACAAAACAACCAAGAGAATATCCAGGTATTGAGTAAGGAGAGGATAATATTGAGGGCACTGCAGGATATGTGGAGGTTGGGAAGCAAAGGGATAAATGGTTTTGGAATTAGGCTGGGGTGGAGAGTTAGCTGGATGGTCTCACAGGCAGGGGCACTGAGCCATCTCTCTCCTTCCATTCTGCCACCTGTCTCTACTACAGGGATGTTCCTGCCTCACAAGCAGGCAGTGGTGTTTATGGGTCAGGACATCCCTCTGTTGGACTGGCACATGCTTAAGCACTTTTCTTCCTTTTCTTTTTCAGCCTTAATGCTGCACCCACTCCCCAGCCCCCAACAGGATTACCAGTCTGTCTTCAGACAGAGTACATGAGCACTTGATGGAGGCTGGCTATCCTGGGAGGCAGTGTGGTGTCCTTCAGAAGAGCAAATGCTCCCACGTCACACTGCCTGGGTTCAAACCCCAGCTCTGCCACTTGCTGTGTTAGCTTGGATAAGTCACTTAATCATTCTTTACCTCAAGTCTCTCCACCTGTAAAATGGGAATTCATTCCAAAAACATTCAACAGGCACCTACTGTGTGCCAAAAATTGTTTGAGCTGGGATAGAGAAATTAACAGACAGCTTATTTTTCAATGGGGCAAGCGGACTTTAACCAAATATATACAATAATAGATATTAAATGTAATGAAGAAAAATACAGGACAGTAAGGGAACAAGAGTGGCAAGGAGTGACATTCTAGATAGATGGTCAGAAAAGACCTCCCTGAAGAAGTGATATTTGAGGGGGCTGGCCGGTTTGCTCATTGGTTAGAGTGTGGTGCTGATAACACAAAGGTCAGGGGTTCAGATGCCCATACCGGCTAGTCACCAAAACAATAACGAAAAGAAATGATATTTGAGCAGAGAAATGAGAAAAGTGAATGAGTCATGTCATAGATCCAGTGAAACAAGAGCAGCAGGTACAAAAGCTGTAAGTAGCGAGTTGAGGAAGAGCAAAAATGCAAAGTGCTGTACAGCCTATGTGGAGTCAGTGAGAGTAAAAGAGCAGCTGAGGTCGGGATCATACCAGGCTTCTAGGCCTTGGTAAGGACTTTTGGTTGATTCTCAGTGTGGTTAGAAGTGTATGCATTAAGATTCAGTCACAGGATCCAGAAATACTTTCATTATTTAATTAGAAAGAGATCTGATGCAGAGAAGTAGGGTGCTTACAAAAACATTGGAAGGGGTGCAAGAGCAAGCTCTAAGCTGGGCCTCCAGGAATGAGACCCAGAACACCACCACCAGTCAGGCTGCCAGAAAAGCTGCTACCTCTGCCACTGTCAGGAAGAGGAGCAATCAAGAGGTTGCAACTGAACTTGTGATTCAAAGAACAAATGCCATGGCCACGATCCAGGGAACAAGACCTCACTGCTGCCACAACACTGTTCCTTAACTAACCCAACCCAACTTCTCTGTGACCATGCTTACTGGCAACAATAGTCAAAGCAGCCAGAACATGAACCCTAACCCACTTCTACCTTCCTAGCCTTTTGTATGTGTATCTAATTGGTGAAACCTAAGATCCATCCCAAGCCATAGCTGCAAGAGAGTCTAAGAAATGCAGTTTTTAGTTTTCTAGTCCCTGTAGGATAAGAAAACACATGAGAAAACTAGAATGGATGCTGGATGCCAATTTACCATATCCCCCACAGGAGGCTACTGGGAGTGTAAGGAGGAATGGAGTGATGGGATATGATTTGTTTTACATTTTAGCATGATCACTGCCACTGCTTTGTAAAGAATCCACTCTAGTGGACCAATAGAAGAAGCAGAGACAGTTAGAGGGTTATGGAAGTAGCTTAGGCAAGAGATACAGTGCCTTATACTAAAGTGATGAGCACAGAAAAAGTGAGAAGTGGTGGAATTGTATATTTTGTAGGTAGAACCTTCAGGATTTGCTGATGGATTGGATATAGGTGTAATAAAAGTAAGGAATCTGGAATAGCTCTGGGAGTTTGGCCTGAACACCTGGATCAATAATAGTGACATGTACAGAGAACAGTGGGAAAGATATGGATTAGGGGGATAAAATACTTCCACTTATTTCAAGCAGTAAAGAATACATCAAAGTTCTTAGAGCAATACCTGACACACAATAAGTATTCAATTGGTAGCTATTTTTTTAAATTAAAATAACATTTTTATCTAACTCCCTACATTTAAGGTCACCAAGATTAAAATTTGATAGTTTAGAATGGTAGCCATGTCTGCTAGGTAGAAAAAGATAGCAAGATACCCCAAATTTGAAATCTTAAATCAGGTACTTACCAAAGACATAGCAACCATTATGAGGTTACAAAGTCATTCATTATTACTTTCTGGAGCTGTGGATCTAAGCTCCAATGAAAGTTGGTGCTTAGGCTGAATCAAGATTATTCCTTTTGCCTGAATTGAAAGATGGCCTAGATAGCTTGGGAGATGTCTCATTTCCTATGGACCACCAGGAGAGGATGGGCTCCCCTCATTTATGGCATTAGCCACATGGACTTTCAAGAGAGACAATTCAGAGACTCTACCATGGCATCTAAAAAGAGCAGAAGAGAAAAAGAGAAATACAAAGAGAAAAGGAGAACCCAAAGAAGGAAAAAAACACATAAATGCAAGGACATTTTTTGTTTGTTTTGTTTTTTTTCACAAGATCTTAATAATAGCTAACCTAATTATTAAAAATACTCTGTGGGGACATTGTTCTGAGAGGTTTTCATACATTATCTCTTTTAATCTTTATAACAAACTCTTAAGTAGAGCTATTATCTTCATTTAATGGATGATGAAACTGAGACATAAATAAAATGCCCAGGCCATGTACTTAGTAATTGCAGAACTGGGATTGAACTTAGTCCAATCGATTCAAGAATTCATGATATTAAATATTATTCTACCCAATTATACCCTTAGCCAAGACTTATATCATCATGGGGGCTGAGTTGCACAGGAGGTTTGGATAAAGGTAAGATACAGCAGTGAGTTTTGAGGGAGAGCTTCGAGGTTAACCTAGTTTGAAGTGTGCCACTGTCATTAAGAAATGATTTGCAGATCCTCATTATATTGGTTAAGGTAACACTAGCTCTAACAAACAAACCCCCAAATGTACAATAGTTCAAGCACAATGGAAATTTATTTCTCACATACATGAAGTCCAAAATGAGTGATTCTGATGGCAGATGGCTCTTAAGATGGACCCAACCCCTCTTGTGGCTCCTTCATCTCCAACACATGACTTCCAAGGCTGCCATATTCATCTACATCAAACCAGAGAAAGAGAAAGAGCATGGGAAGATTTTACAGAACAGTCCTGGAGGTGGTATACATCATTTCAGCTCACACTTAACTGACTAAAATTCAGTCACCCAGACATATCTAACTGCAAGGGAGACCTGGAAATGTGATCTACCTAAATGCCCATCTAACCTGTCTCTGCCACAATAGATCTCATTCACGACATGATTTCTTTCAATTTTATTCTCAAATGGGAACTGGAAATTTAGTTTGCAGATAACGTTGCTTTCTTGCCCATGTGAAATTTACATTTAAGTCAAATAGAATTGTGTGATTCTTTTCCTTTCACATTCAGTTTGCTTATGGAAAAGAAATCCTACCTTCATTCTCTTGAAGCTTTTAAAATAAATAGTTCTTCTCTGAGAATGCTGTCCATACATTCTTTTTATTGAAACATAATTGATTATACATGTTTGTGGGGTACAGAGTTTAATATCAATACCTGCATACAATATGTGTTGATCAGGATAATTAACATATTCATCATTACAAAGTATAAGCATTCTTTGTTTCCATTAACCAATTTCTCACTAACCCCCCTCGCTCCCCCTTTCCCACCTCTAGTAACCACAGTTCTGTTTTCTTCCTCTCAAAATTCAGCTTATTATGTTGATTGTCCTTCCTTCCTTCCTTCCTTCCTTCCTTCCTTCCTTCCTTCCTTCCTTCC
>NW_007730004.1:202396-202916 GCF_000696425.1 Galeopterus variegatus
CTTCCTTCCTTCCTTCCAGCTTGCAGTTATTTTTATTTTATTTTATTTATTTATTTTTATTTTAATTTTTTTCTTAATTTTATTTTCTCGATATACAATGAGGTTGATTATTGTGGCCCGTTAACGAAACCCCCCTCCCTCCTCTCTCTCCTCCCTCCCACCCAACAATGTCCTTTCTGTTTGCTTATCGTATCAACTTCAAGGAGTTGTAGTTGTTAAGTCTTCTTCCCCCGCCCCCCAGCCCCCCCCCCCCCGGTTTTTTTTTTTTTTGTGTGTGTGTGTGTGTGTGAATATATTTATTTATTTTTAGCTCCCACCAATAAGTGAGAACACGTGGTATTTCTCTTTCTCTGCCTGACTTATTTCACTTAATATAATTCTCTCAAGGTCCATCCATGTTGTTGCAAATGGCAGTATTTCATTCGTCTTTATAGCTGAGTAGTATTCCATTGTGTAGATATACCACAATTTCCTTATCCACTCATCCGATGATGGACATGTGGGCTGGTTCCAACTCTTG
>NW_007730004.1:204280-207928 GCF_000696425.1 Galeopterus variegatus
TGAAGGCAGCATATAGTTGGGTCCTCCTTTTTAATCCAGTCAGCCAGTCTGTGTCTTTTGATTGGGGAATTTAAGCCTTTTACATTAAGAGTTGTTATTGAAAAGTGTTGATTTATTCCTAGCATTTTATTGATTGTTGTTTGGTTTTCTTAGATGTTTTTAGTTCCTTGCTTTCTGATTTACTGTTTGTTTTCTGTGTTTGTTGGTTCCTTAGGATGTAGATAGCCTTTTCATTTGTTTGTTTTCTTTTCATGTATGCCATTTTTATCATACTAGTGGGTTTAGATTTTTCTTGGGTTTTTATGGGAGTGGTGGTTATTTTTCAGGAACCAAACCCAGTACTCCTTTGAGAATTTCTTGTATGGGTAGTCGTGTGGTGGCGAACTCCTGCAGTTTTTGTTTGTCTAAGAAATATACTATTTGCCCTTCATTTTGGAAGGGTAGCCTTGCAGGGTAGAGTATTCTTGGCTGACAATCTCTGGCTTTTAGTATTTTGAATATATCGTCTCATTCCTTTCTGGCTTTTAGGGTTTGTGATGAAAAGTCTGATGTTAGCCTGATTGGGGCTCCCTTATAGGTGATTTGACACTTCCCTCTTGCAGCTCTCAAGATTCTTTGTCTTTGAGTCTTGCCAATTTGACTATAACATGTCTTGGAGAAGACCTTTTTGGGTTGAATACATTTGGAGATCGTGAAATTTCCTGGATCTGAAGATCTGTGATTTTTCCTATACCTGGGAAGTTTTCCACCACTATTTTGTTGAATATGTTTTCAGTGCAATCACCTTTTTCCTCCCCACAATGAATAAACATCAAAGAAAAGACACCAGAAATATGAAAAACCAAGAAAGTACACCAGCCAAAGATAATAAATCTCAAGCTCCAGATCCTATAGAACTTGAAGCCCTTGAAATGACTGACAAGGAATTTCGAGTGATAATTCTAAGGAAACTGAATGAGATACAAGACAACTCAGCTAGACATCATGATGAAATGAGGAAAAGTATACAGGATCTGAAAGAGGAAATGTACAAGGAAATCTATGCCCTGAAAAAAAAATGTAGCAGAACTTGCCAAACTGAAGAAGCTATTCAGCAAAATAAAAAACACAATGGAGAGTTTAACCAGCAGGCTTGTCGAAGTTGAAGAGAGAACCTCTGAACTTGAAGATGGGCTGTTTTAAATAACACAAGCAGACAAAATAAAAGAAAAAAGAATCCAAGGCATTGAAGAAAACCTGAGAGAGATATCAGACAACCTTAAGCTCTCAAATATCTGAGTCATGGGTATGCCAGAAGGGGAGGAAAAAGGAGATGGCATTGAAAAGGGGAGGAAAAAGGAGATGGCCATATTCAACAAAATAGTGGTGGAAAACTTCCCAGGTATAGGAAAAATCACAGATCTTCAGATCCAGCTTGCAGTTATGAGTACAGACATGTGGTATTTCTTTCTGTGCCTGGCTTATTTCACTTATAATTTTCTCCAAGCTCATCCAAGATGCTGCAAATGGCAGAATTTCATTCTTTTTTATGGCTGAACAATATTCCATAGTGTATATATACCACATTTTCCTTATGCCGTCATCCATCAATGGACATTTAGGTTGGTTCCATATCTTAGCTATTGTACATAGAGCTGTGATGAACATGGGAGTGCACGTATCCCTTGGACATGATGATTTCCATTTCTTTTGGTATTTACCCAGTAGTGGGATTGCTGGGTCATATTGTAGATCTATCTGTAGCTTTTTGAGAAATCTCCATCCTGTTTTCCATGGTGGCTATTACTTTCTTTTTCACTACTTTTTTTTTTTTTCCTTTTTGTCTTTTTTCGTGTCCGGCAACGGATCGCAAACCTCAGTGTCGTGCCCGTACCGGACCAGGACCGGCAACGGGATCGCAAACCTCGGTGCTGTGCCCGTACCTCGCTCAGCCAGTGAGCGGGAACCGGTCTGTATGTGGGATCTGAACCCTCGGCGGGAGCGCCACCGCGCTCCCAAGTGGCGCACTGTAGCAGTGCACCACCGGGCCGGCCCTCTTTTTCACTACTTTAATAGAACATTACATCTTGCAGAAAGTTGTAAATCTTTCATATTTATAAAGACTGATTTAAAACTTAACCGATAAAACATTTACAATCTTGTTATGCTTGTCTAATTTATTAATGCCTACAATTTTATGCCCTGATGTAGGCAGATATATAACAATGCTATTTTCACCAACAGCAATTTACGTATTAATGAAGATGAGGTGCTAACAAGGTGGTAATGATGACATCCTTACAGAAAACTCATTACATTTTACTTCAATTTTCAAGAAAGTCGCTTTCTCTTCTCCAAGTTCCAAATATTCCCGTGTTGCAACACACATTTTAACTTTGCATTTCACCTATTAAACTAATTAAAAGATCGAAAAGTGGACACACGACAAAAAGCTACAACCTTCTCTTTGATCTCCAAACTCCCAACCCAAAGCAGGAAGTAACTTCTTCCTCTTCTGCTTTTTCATAACATTTTATCTATATTTCTCTCGACACACTTAATACACTCTTTTTGCCTTACTTTGTGGTTATATATTTACATGCCTTATCTCCCCTACTGTACTGTCCTTACCACTTTTTTTTTTTCCAACCAGTAAGGGGATCGCAACCCTCGGCACAGTGTGGTCTGCACCACGCTCAGCCCGTGAGCGCACCAGCCATCCCTATATAGGATCCGAACCCGCGGCCTCAGCGCTACCAGTGCCACACTCTCCCAAGTGAGCCACAGGGCCGGCCCCTGTCGTTACTACTTTTAAGGAAAAGGACCACGTCTCATTCTGTCTCTGTAGCTACAAATGTTTCTAAAATGATCAAACTACATAAAAATATTTACTCTTGGCACTGCTAAAATATCTATTCATTCAACAGCTAAAACAACAATGACAATTTATAATCCAGTGGTGTAGCCAACTCTTAAGCAAACTATTATAATGCCAAGAGTTGGAATACATTGATGAGTAAAGTACGAAGGCAGGACTAAAGTGAGTGACAAACAAATCTTAGAAAGATATCTGGACAGAGGAATTGACATTTAAGATTTTAAGTTGAAGAGATGGAGAAAAATTTCATGGCATATAAAACAAGATCTCTATAAGTGTGATCTAAAACAATTAATCTCATAGAAGTAGAGAGTAGAATAGTAGTTACCAGAGGCTGGAAAGGGTTCGGTGGAGATGGGAATGGGGAGAGGTTTGTCACCAAGTACAAAGTTACAAAGATAAGAGGAATAAGTTCTGATGTTCCATTGCTACAGTTAACAATGTTATATTGTATATTTCAAAATAACCAGAAGAGAAGATTTTGAATGTTCTCATCACAAAGAAATGATAAATTTCTAAGGTGATGGGTATGCTAATTACCCTAATTTGATTACTACACATTTTATACAGGTATTGAAACATTACACTATATACCCCATAAATATGTACAATTATTATGTGCCAATTAAAATAATAAAAATAATTATTTTAAAAAGGCGAGGTATTGTGACTTGGACAATGGACATTTAGGAAAAACAAAAATCTTTAAGTGGCAGAAGTCTTCTCATATGTCTTCTGTCCCGACCCGCGGGATATTCAACGCAGACCCTGGAGGGGGGAGTGGGAATTGG
>NW_007730004.1:208562-212133 GCF_000696425.1 Galeopterus variegatus
TCCTTAGGAAATAGCTCATCACGTATTTCGGCAGAACCACACGCAACTCCCCAACCAGCCTGGCATTGATGTTGCTATTTTCAGTCTCTAAATCTAATCTATCCCAAGAGCAAGAGTCTAGAAGAAAGACCATGAAACCTCCAAGGCACAGAATTTACATAGCTTCATCCTATGCTCAAATTATCAGAAAAGTCTATTTGTGAGCAAGAAATTCTACACTTGTTCTATATTTTTAAAAAATTAACCAAAAAACATCCTAAATGCATATCTGAATCAGAATGAATCGCATCATCATGCTATAAAGAGTTCCAGGAGAATTTCTTTCGTAAATGAGACACAAATACTAATTATGTCTTCTTCTCCCTATCACTTCATAACCAAGTCATAGCCAGTAATCAAGGCTATTAAAGCTCTGGGTCTGACCTCCTCACCTGCTTTTGGACATAAGCAAGCACAGCAGGCAATGCATTTTAAGGCAATTACGGGCATAACTCGAGTATTTACAGGACACAGCATTGTAATAGAACAATCTTTTCGGTATTTCCGAGGCAACAGTTAAATCCTGCGACAGTGGTGGCCCATCAGTGGTGGGAAAAGACCAATTGCTCCTGAGGGTAGAAAATAATTTTGTAGTTCAGGTTAGTGAGGAATGGCATTTCTTCTTCCATTATATCCAAAGTCCAATGAGTGTGCTGCAGCATTTTTTTTCTTTCGTGATTTCCTCATGATAATGTTGTGGTTACTTTAGCAGGGGGTGGAAAACTGATAAGTGTAATTGCTGTAATCACAGGATGTATAAGATGTAAATATTTGCAGGGTAATTAAAAACCATTTGCCTCTTTAGCTTCTTAAAATAAAAGGTACCTCTGAACAACAAACAAGGAAAGATTAAAAAAAAAAGCAGAAAGATTTTTAAGTGGCAAGAATATGAAATGATTTATCGAGAATTCATTTTGTGGTTTGGTCAGATGTGAACATAGGGGAAAAAGAGCAAAATATTGTGGATCAGGAGAAATAATGTGTCATCAAATTACTAAAAATAAATCACAAAAGAACACCCCGGGGTTATGAATAATCACAGTGTGTGGCATTGTCAATGATCCTTTCAAGCTGGCACGTTATTTGGCGGGATGTCTAACTGCCAAGTTATTATTGTAACAAGCCAAAGAACTTTCCTCATTTATTAAATACTTGGAGTCAAAATAAACCATGTCAATTGACCACTATCCAATGGTGGCAGTTGTTCTGTAAGAATAAGCTTTTCTTTTTCAGTCTCATCTGATTCATATGTAAAGACTTCGTATTTCTCACTTTACAGTCCAAGTAACATTTTAATTGCATTTGACTCACATCTGCTAAATTTCTGTACATATTCTAATTTTTACTACCAGCAGGGATGGTGAAAACTGTATTCTACACTGTGTTGAGGAGAGGGTTTGCATAAGGTAGGAAAGAAGAGGGTTGAACAGAACATGGATATTTCTACAGCAATATGGAAAAAATAGTAATTTGTTATGTCTACAGTTGACCTCATCTTGCTCTTGATTCTCTATTCCTCTGATTAAAACAAACAAACAAACAAACAAATATCTTGATGATAAATGGTAACTTTTTCTCTTGTTGTTTCAAAGGCTCTCAGGTTAACTCACTCTCTTAAGGGTAAATAGTCAATCGTTTTGGGTTTTTTACCTCTTTCATGCTCTTTAGGATGGTATCTAGGGATATGCAATTTCATGAGGACAAGGAAAAGGGAATTTTGATCACAATTCATCTTCTGCTAACCCTGCTAACTCTGAGGAGTAACTGATGGGTCACGGCATTGTTCTGTCCTTGCTGCATGTATTTGTTGAGGTATCTGTGGAATATGAAGCTGTGAGTTTCTGCTCTCAGGGTAGGCAGAGCCAAACTGCTCCTATGAAACTCAGCAAACACCTCATGCTAGCTAGACTCTGAATTTTTGTTCTTTCTGGCAGCGCTGAGTCTCGGAAACTCATTGGCATTTCTTTGGGTCTATTGAACTTGTATTGGTTTCCTGAGCTCTATAACCCCTTGGCAATTTTACCTAATTTTGTTTAATAATTTTTACTTAACATTTGCAGCCATCTACTTCTTCCTTCGCATGGCCATGGTAGAATATCTGCACCTTTTCCATATCAGTATAGGTTGTAGACCAGGAGCTTTCTGCCCCAAGAAAGGGCACATCTAGACCCTCCCTCTGCCTGTAGTGATACAGCACAATGGCACCATGTTGCAGAAGCAGAAGGAAGCAGACCAGATACTTGGTTGTTCTTTGGTTTCCCATCATTCAATCCAAACTCCAGATGAGAGTTTCTATATTATGTCTCTCCTTCTCTCTCAACCCCACCAAGGGACCTTGGACAGCATGCTCATCCTGTATTAACCTGTTTCTATTGCTTATAACAAAATACATGGAACTGGGTGATTTATAAAGAAGAATGAAATTTATCGCTCACAGTTTCTGGGGCTGAGTGCCCATGGTGGTGGTGAGAGTGACTCAGGGGTCTCACATTGCAAGATGGTAGTAGCAGAGAAAGTAGAGAGAGAAAGACACACTCTCCTCTCTATTCTTTTACAGCCCTCACAACCATGCCCCTGACCACCATTTTTAACCCATTCACTACTGCACAGTCCTACAATCCAATCACTTCTTCAAGGCTCCAACTTTCAATTGCCATAATAGGATTTTCCACCCTCTTAACAGTCACAGTGGGGCTAAGCTCTAACACACGAAACTTGGAGGACTTAATTCAAGCTTCGATGAGTTTTGGGGGGGGACATAATTCAATCCACTATACTCACCTAAATCACCTGGCTTTTGTAGCCCCTCATTTTCTAATCTCAGAGGTTGAAGAGCTAGTTCCATTTTCTATCTGAAAGTAAACACCCTCTATTATATCTTGCTTCACAGTATCTGCCAGCAAAGCTCTATACCTTTAAATCAGAGTTCCACCATTGGTACAAAAAAGGAAGCTATGGGATTTAGAAAATCCTTTTCTTCTCATAAAGATCTGACTTGGTAGATATTGTCTTGCTCTTGGAAAAAAAAAAAAAATTCTAATGTGAGCATTGACTTCATTCTGTATCTTACCCACTGAAGCAGTATAGGCAATTGATTCTCTGGATGGAGAGTTTCAAGGTAACAAAGTTTGGAGAAAATTACTTAAAAATCAGTTTAGTATCATAAAGCAAAATAATATTTCAGTTACACTCTTTAACAAAAAACCTTCAGTAGTCACCCAGTGCTTTTCAAATCTGTATGAAGCTACATAGTACTGAAGGCCTCCATACGTCCCTAGCCTAACTTTCCTGGCTTCTCTCCCTCTTCTGTAAGAGAGGAAGAGACAATGACTGTAAGTTAAAAGACTCGCAGCTAATGATGAGAAATTACCAAGAGGCAGATTTTGGCCAATCTAGTAGAGTCCCATATAAGCCGAAGTTAGCTTCTGAAATTAGCACTTAAGGCAAAAACTGCACCTCTAAAAATTATCCTTAAAAAATTTCTTTTTTTTTTTTTTTTTCCTTTTTGTCTTTTTTCGTGTCCGGCAACGGA
>NW_007730005.1:0-1977 GCF_000696425.1 Galeopterus variegatus
TGTTGAAAGAATTATTCACCTTTTGTTGCTCTTGGAAATGCAATTAATACTCTGGTATCACCGCGCACACCTCTCAGGATTGCGCTGTCTCCTGGCATGGCCGCTCCAGACCCGTCGCCATCTTAAAGTTCATATTTCCAATTTTAACAAGCAAACATTGAATGTCAACTATAAACACAGGAAGAACAGACAGATAAAGACTTTAAAATAGATACATCGTCATATAATTTGCTAAGTGCTTCCCTAGACTCAACTACATGTAGTTATCAACTCATTCACAACAATTGGGGACAGTGTCATGAAGAAGATCATGGTTGAATTTGGTTATATGTGTCAGGTTTGGTGATGAGAATTTTAAAAGTTCCACAAATTTAGAAAAACACTGATTGTTTTCTGTAGCCATGGCAACAAGTAATTTAAGTTTTAAGAGATGATGTCAACTCACTTGCACTTCTGATGTTTACCAATCTCTGAACTCCATGCTTCCCTCAAACCTGAAATGAGATGTGTCCTCTGCTCTTCTCAGAGAGATTATGCCAGACCAGCATAGCTCTCCCACAATAAATTCAGCTTTGTGCTTTTTATTTCAGGTATTGTGCAATGGTCTCAGCATCCTTTGACAGTGGATAGCGTAATGAGTAAAAAGAGAAAGGCATACTAACTGCTCAGTGTTTTCCTGCCACAGGATCCTGTAATGGTCCTGACTGAACGATGAAATTCTTCCCAAAGTGTGTGATCAGCCACTTCAAGTATCTCCTGGGAGCTTGTTAGAAATGTAAATTCTTGAGCTGTTCCCAGGTTTAATGGACTAGGAACCTCTTTAACTAGCTCTGCAGGTTATTCTCATAGATGCTAAAGTTAGAGAGGCACTAATAAGAAGTACAGAGCCTGTACATCACAAAGCCAAAATTCAAATCCCTGGAACATCACCTCCTAAATAGTTGACTTTGGGTAATTTCCTTAGCTGTGCTTCAACTTCCTATATTTAACTTCTAGGTTTATTGTTAAGATTAAATGACATAATCATTTTTTTACAGTAATTCCAAACAGTATAATGTAATTCCAAGATAAAGCGTGATTACATTTCTACGCATATGTGAGTTTACAAATTTTTATTAGTAAATTGTTTCACCTCAGAAGCTGAAAAAATGATCAAAAAGAAACTTTGAGTAACAAGCTATAATAAAGTTCACCACAATGGGATCCCATTTCTCATCCTACAGTTAGTAATATTACAATTAAAATAACTATATTCTTCTATAATTTTTTTGTTAAAATCATCTCATAAATTTACAATGCTATTATTAGCTTCCAAGACTAATGTAAATTCACTCCATTTTCCTACAATGAAAATGATTATTAATTTAGAAGCAGATAATAATTTTAAAGTGTTTAACCTGGTATGTCCAAAGTGCTGTACAATTGCTAACTGTGTTTATCATATTTGTTATTAGTAGTAGTTATTAAAACCATCTATGTGTAACTTCATAAATTCACTCATAACATATTCAAGTATATGCAAATTATTTACAAGGAAAATAGATATTATTTTCTACAGTTACTTAGTCTGATTAGTAATCAGCCACAGTTTAGTTTAAAGGGTCATTTAAACAAATGCTAATAATAATAAAGAAAAAATAAAAAGTAAATTATCTTCACCTAAGATTATCATCTACCTTAAGTCATGTAGACCAGTGCTTCTCAAATTGTCCATGGTGAACAATGAGTTTGTATTTTACTTTTTTTTCCCCAGTCTCTTTTGGACTGATGTAAGTAAGCAGCACAGGCTGCAAGTGTCTCATACAGAAGTTAAAACAGACACTGGTCTATATACCGTGTTCAATGAGACAAGTTCACTGATCTTGTGTTCTGTATGTCAAACTACCCTGAAAGTTTCTAAACTCTCACTGTCAATTTTTGTCACTATTTCATCACAGATTAGGGTCAAATAGTTCATAGATGAAAATTGCAGTAGCA
>NW_007730005.1:2404-6922 GCF_000696425.1 Galeopterus variegatus
AAGTGTCTCATACAGAAGTTAAAACAGACACTGGTCTATATACCGTGTTCAATGAGACAAGTTCACTGATCTTGTGTTCTGTATGTCAAACTACCCTGAAAGTTTCTAAACTCTCACTGTCAATTTTTGTAACTATTTCATCACAGATTAGGGTCAAATTGTTCATAGATGAAAATTGCAGTAGCATTGAAATAGACATTAAAGATAGCTGACTTCAGACAACACAGCTTTCTCCCTTTTCCTTAATGCCAGCTAATACACACACAAACACATACACACTTAGCTTTAATTTGAAATTATGTAAAAATAAACAAATCATTAATATTATTAGTGATATTATACTACTCTTCACATAATGAGTATTTTCATGCCAAAATTAACTATCTAAGTGAATTATTTATAGGTCTCTGAACGTAAGTATCTTACCCCTATTATAGAGTATTAGGTTTAGAAAATTAAGTGAGATTCTTGCTTCAGTACATTTTCAATCTTAAACCAACAAGTAAATTGCACATTAGTGAATAGTTCATGGCTGCAGGCAATGATATTTTTACTAAAGTAAAGGTAGGTTCTCACTATCTTCATGTTTTAGATACCCGTGGCTTTGACAATTCAACTTTTGATGTATATATCCTTTAAGAAGATTTTTCTTCTAATTTGTCATTTAAATGTACCTTGAAAGTTTGAATGTATGAATGGTAAAATCAGTTTCAAATGGAAATGTACTTAGCTTACCAATAATATAATAATTATAACTATTAATTTTAATTTAGTCTTAATCTATAATAGCATGTATTTCATTGACATGTATTTCATTGACATGTATTATTAATTAATTATGTTATTATCTTATATAATTAATATTTTGTTATAATAAATAATTATGTTAAAAGGTATTAGCATTTATAATATAAAATGACAGACCAAATTCTGTATGTCCAGTGAGGCCAGTAATTATGCTTGTCCTTATATGGCAAAGGATGACAACAGGAGTGTAGTTACTAAGCTCCGTATTCACTGTGAATGCCACACCAATGCGGATGCTCATAGATATTTGAACGGCCACTGGAGTTTTATGCTGAGCAGTGTAGGTACAATTCCCCATTGTAAGTCCATTGTTGAATAACTATTCCCCTCTTTACAATGTATTGAGCCAATGCCAACATCTATAAAAATTAGATCTCTCCTTTGATCCGTTAAAAAAAAAATGGGCGGCATTTTTTGTTCTGTTCCTCTATATATTGCTTTAAAATATTCTGAACATAATATGCTGAGTGTGAATATAGGAGCCCAATTGAAAGATTGTTTCTGTTTCAAAACAAAATCTAAGAATAGATAGCAGCATTGTGCTATCACAACACTACAATATCACTGTGTGATGTTTTGTTTTTAAGAGTTCATGGGACTTATTTACCAACACATAGTTAAGAGTTAAATTAATTGTGTCATAAAGCAATGTGATTTTCTGAACATACCTTGTAATTTTTTATGGTCACATTAATTCTTAAAATAGAGTGTATGAAGATGACTTATTTTTTGTAACTGAGTGAAATTTGTTCTTCAGTCTCTATTTCTGCTGATTTTAAGAAATTTAATCTTGCTAATTCATGAACACAGTTGCATCTGGTTTAACGCTCTTTCTCTAGTCGTTTTAAATGTGCTTACTCTCAGAATCTTCTCCTTTCTTCTTTCTTTGCACATTGAGGTGATCTAATTTGCCAGGAATTTTCTTTTGTCCTGGCAGCAGGTGACACACTCTGATCTTGCATGGAGATGGCTATTTGAATCAATCAGTATAAATTAGGTGGTACTGCCAGCCCCAAATCTCAGCACTTAAAATAACAAAAATTTCTTTCTTTCTCATGCTACGTGACCAAAATGAATCAACAGGTGGCTTTGTCCCAGGTGTCTTGCCACTGGCTTTGTTCCTTAGTTGATGGAGGCTCTATTGTTTTCTGATGGTGATTTAAACACAATTGCCAAGTCAGGGAAGAGAGAGCTAGGGATTAAAACACCAGCAGTAAATGCTTCCTCCCACAAGTGACACATGTCACCAATTGTCACATTTCATTGGAGAAGAGAACTAATTGCCACACCTAACTTCAGAGGGACAGAAAAGTGCAATCTCTCCCAGTGGCCCAAGTTGCAGAGAACTAAATATTAGTGAACAATAGGAATTTTGGGCACAAGAGTCCTGCTGGACTGTTAGGAGTCATCTCATGTCCATGCCTTTGCTGAAGCATGAACATGTCCTGCACGCTGCCCCACCCACACACAGCCACTCTCGAGGACTCTCCACTGTTGTCCCAGGGCCCATTTGCTGGGACTCCTCCCCCAATCTCTGCTGCTCTGTCACTCAATCACCATGTTAGACTTGTCCATGAGTCTTGCAGAAACTGGACTACATGCATGGCAGCCAAGCAGTACTTCTTTTTGCCTGAGGCTACCCAGGCTTCACTGGGGTTTATATGAAATTTCAGTGGACATCAATGGAATTTCAAACCCTGGAAGGAGCAGAATACAAATATAAACTAAAACATTTATTTTCCCTATTTAGGAGCCAGAGATAAAAAATGAAGAAGAAAGAAGAGTGTGGATATACTTAATCACATGGGAACAAATTAAACAAATGTATAGAGTGCAGAGTGTACTCTAGCATGGATTTCTGCAGTCTAAACACTGGTTCCGTCTGAAACCCCCAGATCTTTGAAGTTGTGATATATTGGTCCATCCATTTATATTTGAGATCAGAAATCATTTTTGAATCATCACCAAACAAATCTACCAGATCATAACTTAGTGTTAAGATATAATGTATAACAATTAAATGAAGAATATGATAGGTTGTTGCTCACTTTCCTAGGGCCAACCTGCACTTCACTGGCAGAATAGACAGTCCCCAGCATCACCCTCTTCCAAAATCAACCAATTTACAAATATTAAAAAGCAACGACAGCCAAGCTGGGGCCAGTAGAGCTCAGGGAAAGAGGAGGAGAGACCTACAGAGTGCATGAAGGCAGGAGAAGCCACGATGAGAGAAAGGACCGCTCCCACCATTTCGAGCCCCAGCCTCTTCAAGAGGAGCTGGTGAGGCACACAGAGCAGGAGCTGACAAAAGCCACAGCTGTTCCCTTCCTATGAAGTTGCTTGGAGGCAGCAGCAGAAAAGAGGACCTTGGTGGTCCCCAGGCCAGCAAGACCACTGACAGGGTTCTCATGACTCCACACAGGAGCCAGGAGCCACAACAACTGAAAAAAGGAGCCACTCATAGGCTGGTGAGTCATCGCAAGGGACAAGCATATAGCCTGTCCCATGGGAAGTGTTTGGAATGTGGGGGGTGAGGAAGACAGGCCCACAGGAGGAACATTGGGACACAGCATGGATAGCTGGCCTGCCTCCCAGTTGGCACAGGCCCACTCAGTGGAGACTGGTCAAGAATACAGATCTGCAGGAGGAGCAGTTTGCTGAAAAGACTCAGGCCCAGACCAGAGTTTCCACACAACCCAGGTGCACTGGATCTCACAAGACCCAGAAGTGCTTACAAGGTCAACAATTAAAACCTGAGCTGCACAACAAGCCTTCCCCAGGGAATCAGCAGCAAAGCAGCAAGTTAGCTCAACACAGAGCTCAAGTATTAGTCCCCACAGGAAGTTCCCCTATTTTAGAAGTAAGCAAAGGACAACAAATTAGCTCCTGTGCAGAGTTTTAGGGGTGAGAATAGTGAATAATCCAATGCAGAACTGAAAGAAGAAAGAAAATACTCAGATCAGAGACAAAGTTTGACATTAAACAGTAAAGGTATAACACCATTAAAAAACACCCATAAAACCTAGAAGGACCAGAAGCCCCCTGGGGTCCCAAGCCAAGGAGGGGGTAGGGCCGTGGGCCTGAGCCATGCCCCCCTGACTACCACACACAGCCCAGCAAAGACCACCAGGCTGCTGCTGAAAGCACCCAGGCTCCCGAGCTGGGACAATGAGGGGGCTAAGGGGCTCAGTCACTATCCCCCTACCAACATCTGCAACCAGCCTAGCTATGACCACCAGTCTGCCACTGGAGACTCCCTGAGCTCCCAAGTTGGGGTGGTGGGCAGCCAAAGGCTTCAGCCACACCCCCTGACATCTGCATCCAGCCCAGCAATTACTGAGCCACCACTGGAAGCCCCCTGGCCTCCCATTCAGGCTCCAACCATGCTCCCCTCCCTCTGTATCCCACCCTATTTTCTTTCCCCTTACCTTTACTCCCTGGCCCCCAACTGCTCCACACCAACATCATAGAATGTTAAAAAAAAATAATATTAGTAAATAAATAAATTTGAAAAAAATAAAAATAAAAAAATAAAAAAGCTTCCCCTTGCCTCAATCCCCTCAGATGCATCTATGGTCCACCATAGCATGTGGATCCCTAATTGCAACCCCTTGCTTTTCCCAAATAAACACTTTGCCATCTTTTTTAAATTTTCTTTTTTTTTTTTTTCACATCTGGCTGGTAATGGGATCTGAACCCTTGATCTTGGTG
>NW_007730005.1:7583-8487 GCF_000696425.1 Galeopterus variegatus
CTTTTCCCAAATAAACACTTTGCCATCTTTTTTAAATTTTCTTTTTTTTTTTTTTTCACATCTGGCTGGTAATGGGATCTGAACCCTTGATCTTGGTGTTATCAGCACCATGCTCTAACCAAGTGAGCTAACCAGCCAGCTCCCAAATAAACTCTTTGTTTTGGATAGTCGGGAAAAAAACAGGATAATCATATACCTTGTACTCATATATACTGCCTCTATTTTGACTGAGTTGATAAAATGGCTATACATTCCCAAATTAATTTAAAATTTCTAGTCTGTTTCTTCAGTGATTTCAGTCCCTTTCCCTTCTCTCATAATTAAATCACATAACTCTACTGTTCATTGCTCCAAGACTTTTTCTTTCCTTCCCCCACAATAATTCAATTTTTTTCCACTTATCCTCCCTAACCTTCAATAGGAAAAGACCCTTAGATTACATTCACTTCTGTTTCTCTTCTCTCCTCCTTTCCCCTGTCCCCAGTGAGACTGTTAGAACACCTTCAACCTCTCTTCTCCATCACGCCCATCTTTAACTCTTAGGCTTTGCTGGAATAATTTACTGATTATCAGAACTGGCTTTGCATTAAGTCCCTTAGATATCAAAAGTCCTCATATCCTCATATATGTATTGAATTTATACATTAAATTTCATTGCTCACCACTGTTTTCTCTTCCTACATCATGTGGTCTCACTTATGATTAATTTGGCTTTGTTTATGTTCTTTCCTCGACCCTTTCCTCAGATAGTATACCTGCATGGCAAATGGCCTGAATTTGTGTATGTCTCTCTCTCTACTTTTTTTTAAGGTATCAACCTAATACCTTTTATATTAACAAGAAAATGACAGACTGAGTATAGGATTTTTTTCATGCTGTTTGTTTTTTCTCAAGAGTATTAAAC
>NW_007730005.1:9733-11748 GCF_000696425.1 Galeopterus variegatus
CTTCCCTTTAAAACATCTATTTAATTTATTAGTTCCACAATTAGGAACTTGGGGTGTGTGCATGTGTGTGTGCATGTGCGTGTGTGTGTGCGTGTGTGTGTGTTGTATTTATGTGTTGCATTTGAACATCTTTTGATATATTCTTTTTTCCTTCCTTCCTTCTTTTCCTCCTTCCTTCTTCCTTATTTTTAAAAATTCAGTTGTTCATTTGCTCACATGGCACTGGGCATGTATTCTGAACTGAAACCTGATCTGTCTCTCTCTTGCTGCTGTGGCCCCCTAAATGGGCAGTCATTTTCTCAAGCAGCACACTGAAGTTCAGTTCTTGTGGCAGGAATTTATTTAGGGCAGAGATTCTCTAGAGGATGAAAGACAAGAGGTTATCTCACCCTGCCCTCCTGTCTTTAATGGCAGGCTATTATCCTCTTCCTGAGATACCCAAAAAGGGCACTCTGTTTTCTGTTTTCCCTGTATTCTCACAGCCTCAGTTTCAGGAAAACTCAGCAAAAACTCTAGTTATATCCTGGTCTTTAGTGGGTCAAATTGACCAGGGTCACTCAAAAAAAGTGACCACATTCCTTCTTTTGGTAGATTCCACACATCCCCCAACACTGAGATCTTCCGAGGATCTACCACTCACCTGTCCATTCTTCTGGTCTTTGATGCCACGCTTTAATTAATTGAGTAGGCCACCTGGGAGAAACCTAAACAAAATTAGGGATTTCATCCATCCCTGATTACTTACATGTCTTAGCAGCTACCAGGCTCGGGAGAAACGAATAGCTTGCAATTGAGAGCAATGGGTTAGGAGGATCTTTAAGTTGCCTCTTTTTTTGTTGTTATTTTTGCTTAACTTAAGAAAATATGGGCTGGTTAAAAAAATGTAAAATGAGAAAAAATGTATTAAGTATATAAGCTAAGATATTAGAGTTTATATAAACATGGTACATGTAACGCAGTAAGATAGAATGGTAGACAGTTTGTTGCCTGCTCAGGAGGCACCACTCCCCTCTCCCTCTTAATGAATAATGGCCAATATAGGTTCGCTAAGGTGATGTCAATTCCATTACCAGTGTCTGGTTGAGGATTACAAAGGTGGCCCCATTCCTGGGGCATGAAATCTGTTTGGTGGCTTCTGGAAAACATTTCCTCATTGATAAAAATAGACACATGATGGGGAGTGTTCCTCTTGTTCACTGGAAATCATTATATATGCTGAGTTGATCAGTGATGGTTCTATTCTCATTTTTTGAACATTGTGGATCTTATACTTGCAGCTAAAAACAATCTGATCCATAGTGCAAAAACAGTATGGACTTCGGGTGTTCGACCCAAATTTAAGTGGAACTCTGAAATTTACTTGGTCTCGTGAAGTCTGCTCTTTCATCAGTGGTTGACTTTCTCCATTGGTTTATGGTAAATATAACATTTGATCGTTTATGTGCTTTCTCTGCAGATGACTGCATATGTTTGCTACCACCTTTTGCTGTCCCACGGAGGTGGAAGGATCAAGTGCTCAACCAAAACTTTGCTTGGATATTGAAACAAGTGACACGCCACATGCACCACAAGGGTATGAAATGGTTTGTTACTCCCACAATGAGGTCTTTTTGGAGGACATAGTAGCTTCCAAATAAGTCTGAAAATGCCTGGAGAGAGCGAGAGAGTGAGAGCGGAGGAACAATTGACTTGGTAATTGGGTTTAGTAGGTGGGCCCAGGTGAAGCTTCCTGAGCACAGGCAAGTGGTCTGAAGTTCCCATCGGCACAGGCAGGGAGCACGAGTGCCTTCTTATTGATTTTCCCAGAAACGGGGCAAGAAGTGAAGAGGCAGGACTGGGTCTTGAAGGCTGTCAGTGGCCTAACAGTGAAAGGAGTCAGACTCTGTTACAGGTACCATTTAATGTCCCCTTCCCCCATTTGTCAGTTTCAATAGTGCATCAAGAAACGATGATCAGGGATTTGTTTTAGAGCAGTAGAGGAAAATGTGCTGTTGTTAGGAAAAATAATCTATATC
>NW_007730005.1:11974-14061 GCF_000696425.1 Galeopterus variegatus
AATATAACATTTGATCGTTTATGTGCTTTCTCTGCAGATGACTGCATATGTTTGCTACCACCTTTTGCTGTCCCACGGAGGTGGAAGGATCAAGTGCTCAACCAAAACTTTGCTTGGATATTGAAACAAGTGACACGCCACATGCACCACAAGGGTATGAAATGGTTTGTTACTCCCACAATGAGGTCTTTTTGGAGGACATAGTAGCTTCCAAATAAGTCTGAAAATGCCTCAAGAGAGTGAGAGAGTGAGAGCGGAGGAACAATTGACTTGGTAATTGGGTTTAGTAGGTGGGCCCAGGTGAAGCTTCCTGAGCACAGGCAAGTGGTCTGAAGTTCCCGTTGGCACAGGCAGGGAGCACGAGTGCCTAATTATTGATTTTCCCAGAAATGGGGCAAGAAATGAAGAGGCAGGAGTGTGTCTTGAAGGCTGTCAGTGGCCTAACAGCGAAAGGAGTCAGACTCTGTTACAGGTACCATTTAATGTCCCCTTCCCCCACTTGTCAGTTTCAATAATGCATCAAGAAACGATGATTAGGGATTTGTTTTAGAGCAGTAGAGGAAAATGTGCTGTTGTTAGGAAAAATAATCTATATCCCCATTATTTCGCATGTCTTTTTTGCAAAGGACATGAAACATACGAATTCACTTTACAGGTTTCAGTACTGATACTAGACTCCTACCAGATCTTACTTTAGAATAAGATCTAATGTGTAGGTCATCAAATAGATAGTAGACAGAAGAATAAATGAGTGAACGAGTGAGTGAATGCTTTCCTGTTGGTCCCATGTAGCTTCCATGTTTAATGTCTACCAGTCTGAAAATTTTGTTAGGAAGACACTAGGAGGGAACTTCTTTTCCATGGTGTTCTTTCCTTCGGGATCTGTTCAGGCTTCCTCCATATTGACAGTTAACAGAAATCTTTTGCAAATTTAAAACCAAAGTAAAATAGCATGGTGAGAGCATCGGTGTTTCTTTCTCCTGTCTGTAGGTTTTTTTGGTTATGTTCCAGCCAGCACTTGCAGGCACAGCTAACAGCGCTGCACAGCGGGTGTCATGTGCTTGCTGCCTGAATTCTCACAGAGGCAAGGGAAGCTGCTCTGTTTTGCACATTCCTCCCCATTTGCTATAAAGATCAAAAAGAAGCATGAAGCAACATACTAAATTAATGGCACGAAGCTGAGTAATTACGAACATTTGGCTTTCTATTGCCTTTGATGACACGTACCTAAGATATTGAATGTTTGAAATATTGGTGACTTGGTCAGCTTTTCTTCACTCAGTTCAGGAGAGGAATGCTCATATAACATCTCATCTCCTCCAAAATTGACTAGGCATGCTGTGCAAAGATTTCACTATGTGCTTCTTTCCAAGCTATCACACAGCCTGGTCAGTTTATACATTCTCCTTGCTCTGTATCTTGAGGAATTTTATCTTTTCAGTCAACGGCACGAGCCTTTGGAACACAAAAGCTTGTAGAACAAGCTCATTGGACCCACTATTCTCTTGACCTCACACAGGCCTTCACTGCCAATACCATTCTCCCTTCCCAACAGTGCCTTCCCTTGGCTCCCCGAAAAGCAGGTCTAAACACCTGCTCATCGATCATGAGCAACACACAGGCTCACTATCCTGCTCATCAATCATGAGCAACACACAGGCTCACTATGGAGTCATTTACAAAAAACCAACGCACAACAGTCTGTTTCCATTTTCATTAGGGAGGAACAAGAATTAGTTTTACTTTCCCAACCAATCTGTAGGCATTCAATTGACCCATATTCCACATTTAGCTTTTGTAGCCTGTGGTCCAAACTTTTTTAGGTTACAGTGAATTATAGGACTGGAGCATTGGGCTAGAGATTTGCCCTCAGCAGTGACAAGAATAGGTAAAGCTCAGGGTTGTGTGAGCAGCTTAAAAGCCTAGAAGATGTTTTAAACCACGTGACTTCTCCTCTCCCTTATGCACCACTTACAAGAAAGACAATTTGATTTAGGGGAAAAGGCTTAGAAGTAGGAGCTAGGATAAGGAGATTCAGTTCCATATTGACCACTAGTTAATTTCTGGTGTGCGTATGTTTAATTTCC
>NW_007730005.1:14825-15663 GCF_000696425.1 Galeopterus variegatus
AAATGTCTTTGCCTTTGAGATTTCCCTGCTGAATATAGGAGAAAAAAAAATAAACACAAGTACTTTCACCTTTACTCTAGAGTATTCTAATATTTTTCACAGATTTAGAGAGACTGGGAAGATGTATAAGAGGTTTGGACTTCTTTTCTCTGAAATAAATCTAATAAGATCCTAAAGCCAATATATTTTTTCTCAGCAAGATTTCATAAAACAAGGTCAACACCTCACATAAATACATATGCACATACCAGGGAGGAAACTGTGAGTTTACATAGATATCTGGTGATTTCCATGTTTTCCTTAGTTGTTTGCTTAACTCAAACCACAACACATGGTCATTTGGTTCTGTTTGAGGTTATGCTTATTACAACTCTAAAAACTGGGTACAAACACTTATGACAAAAATCCTCACTCATTGTGGCCAATGTCAAAAATACTGCCCCCATTCCTTTTTGTCTAGATATAGTTTTAAAGTTCTCTAATAGTTACAGAATTTTGCATATCATAATACAGCATTATCTTGAGTTACCAGAAGTATCTATCAAGAAATACTAAAGAAGTGCCCAAATAAAAAGCTTTATATTATCTCAAGTACCTATGGCAGTTGTTTTAAATTCTGCAGGCTACCAAAGGAGTTATGTATCCTAAACAATTCTACAGTGATTTGCCAAACTGCCTGGCTATGGAGTCACATGACCTATCAGAAAAATCAAAGTTTATGCTTTTTATTGCCATCTTTGTCAGACTTCTCTTACAAATACACATCATTCTTGAGCTCAATCCCTCAGAGAGACTTATGGACACCACCTTCGAGCAGCTGTACACAGATCTTCAACTT
>NW_007730005.1:17016-17754 GCF_000696425.1 Galeopterus variegatus
CTTTCTTTTTTCTTTCTCTCTCTTACTCTTTCTCAGTTAACAGAGTTTTGTCTAATGATAGTCCAGTGACCTTTGCTAGGTTGTGTCCTAAGGGTAGAACATCCTTTCCAAAAAATAATTTTAAAACCTTAAATGCTTTTCTCATATTAAGGTCAAATTTTCTTTCACTGACTTAAGGCTTTACTATTGCACAGGGGACAAATTTCATAGTAAAAGCATTTTGAGGGATCACGAGGTCCATGTGTGAAATGTTAACCAAGCAGGGCAGTTTGGAAAGCCAGATGTCTGTGGATAGAAAGGCAAGGGAAAAAGTGTTAAAAAGAAAAAAAAAAAAAAACAGTTTTAGAAAAGAGACAAGGAAAGATAAGATGGTAATTGAGAGCATAGGTGGTACAGGAAAGTGATCCTTTGCAAACAAAAAACCAAAATGTAACAATAGTCTCCTAAATTGTATAAAATGAGATTTTACAGCTCCTTTATGTTTGATCATTTTATCATGTTTGTTCTCCATTCTTGTAAAAAATAATCCTTTTCACTAGCAAAAGGCAGATTATTCTGTTTTCATTTGTTTATTTCATATTTTGTATTTTGTTTTGTATTTATGTTCATTGAAGGGAATGATATCCACCAGGACTATGGCATAGAGTGTTGCTTAAGATCTATGATACACGAAATTGCTAAAAACGTTTTGTAATGTTAGAGTTGAATAGATTGAGATGAACAGACTCCAACACAGAC
>NW_007730005.1:19696-37019 GCF_000696425.1 Galeopterus variegatus
AAAAACAATTAGGTATGAGTTTAATTTGCCTGTTTGAAAGTATAGTCTAACCTTGCATTTCAGATTTTCATTATACTATGCTAATAAGCACATGGGAATTTTACGGGCTTGGTAGTTACTCATTTAGGAATGTTTCATATCACTGAAAAGTAATACATTCAACTACTAGTCGGACAACCTTGTAAAATTCTCAAAGATAAGATTTCATAAAACTTGGACAGCAGAAAGATAAGAAAAAAATTCATCTTAATGAAATTCCAAGACAGACATCACATTTCTGGGTGAAATAGTTTCACATGGAAGATTCTTCACATCGAAGAATCTAATTTAGGATGAATGCATCTTGAAGCAGAAGCCCAACATTGAGGGGGGCTTCAGCAAATGCTCTTCTCAAGACCAGCCCTCTCTGAAAATAAAAATATTTACACATCTATTTAGTCAGTGACAAATAGGGAGGAAGCCATCTGGCCATTTGAATCAGTGTAAATTGCTCAACCACTCTTGTGAAAAGAGAAAGCTAGTCAAATTAAATGCTTATTTTGTTTTGGAGCTAAACAATTGTCCTAAACTGTAATCATAAAATCCACATTTGCAGCATCAAATAAACAAAAGCAAATCAGTGAAGAAAACTTGTTTCTGTGTAGTAATTGGCAGGAGGATTAGCGTTTCAGTGGATCCGATTTCCTAAACCTCCTCATTCTTGATAACAGCTTCAGCAGTGAGGTGACACACCAAAAAGCATAAATTATCTAAAGCTGGAGATAAGCAGAGGCCATTGGGGGGTTCTGAGTGCAATATAAATAGATGCAAAACAGTAGGAGAACCAGCCCATTCAAAACCTCCAAAGGATTAGCTGTGTGAGCTCTGATTCTTTCACTGTTAGCTGTGATTTATCATCAGACAGTAACAGAGACTCAGCCTTATCTGTGATAACTCAATGGCTTAATGGCAGTACCTTTATCTGGAGGTCATAATTAAGCTTGTTTGATCAGGCTGAGAACAAGCACCTATGCTGTGCTTTAGCCCTAACTATTGCTTTTGGTGTCAGGGGTATAACGTAATAAGAACATCATTGGAAATGGCATTAGTAATTTTGCTCAAGTGCTGTAGCAAGTTATTACATATCTATAAAACAGAATCCCCCAAATGGTAGGAAGAACAACATGTTCCAAATTTAGAAACTTCTGTATAATCTAGAATTTAAGAATACAAGATAGCTTTGGTCTTAGGTGCTTGGATCAATTTGAATATAAAACTGAAAATGAAGAGATACTGTAATACTACTTTCAAATAATACCAGCAAATGCTTATTAAAAAGTAAATGAACATTTACTGTATCCTGCAATTGAAACTTAACAAATGCCAGTATCTCTTTAAATGTAATACAAATTATAGGCATTGATTGAAATAGATATAATAAAAATTCATTAATCTGGAATTACTGGATGGAAGTATCATTTGATTTTGAGAAATATCTGAACAATTAAGTATTTTACACGAATTATATTTTATTAAAGTACTTAGTATAATTTGAACTAACTATTATATATTTCTAAAAGGAGGTCATGTTTAATTTTAATAAAATGTGTTTGGATTTAGCAGTGTCATTTGGTACCAAATACTGGATATGTTAAAACACACAGGAGGGTTTATTTTTAACTTTTTATAAGATATCACTTATGGTTATTTTATGTAAAATGCTCTTTTCTTAAAAAGGTGAACAGGTAAATTTTATCTAGCTAGGTTATAATTAATTAAAATTTCTGAATTAAGGTATTATAAATCTGTGATGTATTTCAGTATTTGATTTCAGGTTTATATCACTTCTAATTATTTTATGAAATTAAATAAAACTCCCTTATAAAGTATTTTCACATAAAACTGAATTGATCTGGGAGATACCTAGTCCTATGTCTTTTTATATATAATACAGAATTTTTAAATATTTCTCTCCTACCAATGTTTAACAAATTCCTACAGACCAATAGACCCACGGCAAAAGTCAGATGTTCTGGGTTCAAATCACAGTTCTGTCACACACTGTGTGAACTTGGGAAAATTATTGAATCTCTCTAAAGCTTCAATTTCCTCTATAAAAAGAAAGTAATAGTAACCCCTGATGAAAGTGTTGTGAGGATCCAGGACGATAATTCATGGGGGTATTTTGTACGACACTTAAATCATAATTTGTGATAAATTCTAACTCTTAGTCTAGTTCTCCTCCTCCTCAACCCCTTTGCTCATCTTCACCTAGGCAAGAATATGAGGTTAATTTCTTTTAAAATGAAGATAGTAGAGATTACGGAAAACTAGAGGTTAAGGCTGACCAAATAGATAAGGAAGTCCAGACAATAGTCAAAACTAACAATCAATTTCACTTCACGATCTGTTCTATTGATTAATAACCTCTTTCAAGAGCTTGAGAAGTTTTCTTTTGGTGGTCACAGATATCTCATTTCTCCTGCCAATAATTCCATTTATAACCTCTGGAGTAAATTATGCAAAGGAAATATATGTACAGTGTATAATACATATATAATATATACATTTTATGGCACAAATATGTCATATTGTGAACAAAATGTCAGTATCACTTTAATTTTAGAAATAACATCTGCTATCTTATTTGGCTTTGTGCAAGGATTTGAAATTAAGTGACATAAAGGCATTAAGGAATGTGTGTGTGTGTGTGTGTGTGTATGTGTGTGTGTGACTGTGTCTGTGTTGGAGTCTGTTCATCTCAATCTATTCAACTCTAACATTACAAAACGTTTTTAGTAATTTCGTATATTATATAAATTATATATACATAATATAAACATGCATACATGTGAATCAAAATGTAATCCGCTTTATAAAAACTAAATATTGTAAGGAATTAGTCATGTTCTTCGTAAGAAAGTTAGTTTTTACACAATAGTTGAGATAAATATACACACACACACACATATATATATATGAGTAGTAGATAGATAGATGTCATATGAAGGGGTTGTTTGAATGGTAGTACGTAATTATTTGCCTTGAAAACTTCATTCTTGCCAGACCCCAAGTAAGAGTTTCAGTATATAGTATAAGATGATTTAGTTATCATTGGTGTTAGTAAACATCTGAAATGTCATACATGTAGGGATTTTATAGGTATACACTGCCAAACCTTAGGTCCTGTTCAAGACTATGCCCCAGTTTTCCAAAGCCTCTGAAGAGCCAAAGAATCATTAGAAGGGAGAGGCCTGATCTCTGAAGCAGGAGCCCAGTTCCCATAGACTGAATGTTTTTGTCCTCCCAAAATTCGTATGTTGAAACCCAATCTCCAATGCAATTGTGTTAACAAATGGTGTCTTTAGGAATCTACTTTATCATAAGGACTCCACCCTCATGAACAGATTTAGTGTCCTTATAGAAGAGGCCCAAGGGAGCTTGTTTGCCTCTTCAGCCTTGTGAGGACACACAGAAGGTGCCATCTATGAAGGAGAGAGCCCTGGCCAGACACTTAATCTGCTGCACCTTGGTCTTGGACTTTCCAGCCTCCAGATCTGTGAGAAATACATGTCTGTTGTTTATAAGCCACCCAGTCTATAGCATTCTATCACAACCTGAAGGGACTGACACCAGTGCCATTCACAAGGTGGAGGAAAATCCCCACTGTCTTCCAAGATGGGAAGTATTTTGTTAAATGTACCCTGATCAGTGCCGTATTCCTATTATTCATCCTACTCTTAAATTAGAGACCAATAAAATCACGTAGGGATAAGAGGTGAGAAGACATAGTTACACAGGCCACCTTCCAGGTTATGCTTTTCTTTTCCCCTCTCCCCAATAGTCAGGAATTCTTGGAAACTGAAAGAAAGGAAAAGGTGAAGAGAAAGATTAGGTTTGGACTATAACCAGCTTTTCAAGTATCACATTTATAAGGGTCATATTAAGGTCATCTTTTCCAACTACCAATCTAATAACTTGAATTTTTTCTCTGAAATCTTACCAAGTTACTACCTAATATGTGCGTGAACACTCCCAGTGATGTATAGCTTTTAATCTCATAAAACAAGTCATTCCCTCTTTGGAGACTATTGCTACAAGTTTTTCCTATTTTTCTCCACAACTTTCATTTACTAGTACTGGTCTTCTCATACGAATCACAATCTAATCTTCTGACATCATGTTGAATATTTGAAACTGTATATAGCACACTTCTCTGCTCAAGCCTAAATCATAGGCATAGTTCTGGAAGTTCATACCAATTAAATCAGAATGTTGGGACAGGAGCCAAGCATTAGTGTTCTTAAAAGATCTCCGGGTGATTCCAGTGTACAGAAATATTTAAGAATCAGTGTCCAATAGCCTTGCTAACACATAATTACATCAAATGTTATAATTTTTGTTAATCTGATAGGTGAAGAATGGTATTCCACTTGTGTTTTTAAATTAATATCTATAATTAACTTAATATTAATTTTTAAGATATTAATTTAAAATTTAATTTTAGTTTTTATATTATTCATATGCTTATTGTCATTGTAATGTTTTCAGTGATTGCCTTTTTATATCATTTTACTATATTTCTATTGGGCTGCCATTTTTACTTTTTTTTTGTAAGTTTTACGTTTTATTGATACCAATTCCTCATATTATTTGTTTTACAAATATTTTCTAGCTGTCACCAAACTTTTATTAATTGGAGCACTTTGTATTGTAAAACAAATCCAGATTTTCTATTGCTTGTGTTCTTATGGCTTGTTTTAAAAATCCTTTCCTACTTCCAAAGAAATTCACTTCTTCGTGATATCATTGGCCACTTTTTGAACATTGCGTAATTCTCTATTTATTTAGGTCTTATATTCCGTACTTTAATAGAATTTCATTAGATTAATTCCCAAACATTTATTGTACTTTTTCTATTATATTATTTTCAGTTGTTGCTAGTGTAAGGAGATCCTGCTGACTTCAGCTACTTTTTTCAATCTGACACTCTTGCTGAAGATTTTTATTGGTTTTAAATGCTTTTCTACTTATTCCCATTGTTTTCTAGGTAAATTACCAAATTATCAGAAAATAATGACAATGTTATTGTTTCTATTTCACACAGCTTTTCATATGAACTTTGCCATGACCTTCCATAATATGTTGTGCAATACAGTCAGCACCTAGAATCCAGGTCTTCTTCTACACTTTAAAGATAGTATTTCTAAAATTCCTTGCTATTTCACACAGCTTTTCATATGAACTTTGCCATGACCTTCCATAATATGTTGTGCAATACTGTCAGCACCTAGAATCCAGGTCTTCTTCTACACTTTAAAGATAGTATTTCTAAAATTCCTTGTATATTTGCTTTGGGTTTGGGAAAACAACTTTTATCAGGTTAAGAAATTTCCTGCGTATTCCTGCTTTCTATGAGCCTTTAAAATAAATGTGTTGAAACTTTTCATATGACACTCCTACATGTATGAAAAAGTATGTGTTCTTTTTCCATTACTGTAGTGGAAAACACTGAGATATTCTGTTACCTAACTTTCGTTGCATCTCCAAAGTAAAATTCACTCAATTACAAGGAATTACTTTGTTAATACCCTGCACTTTTTGATCAGCTAATGTTAATTAAAATTTTTTCCATCTATATTCATTAGAAATTTGCATAAATTTTATTTTTTTAGGTAGTTAAAAGATCAAGGTAATACTCCCATAGTTAAATGAATTGGACACTTTTTCCAATTAAATGTATTGATTTAATTTGCTGAAGCATATTGGGAAAGAGAAATAGAATCTGTTCCTTGACATTTTGATAGTATTTACCTTTAATATTCTCTAGGCCTAGAACTATTGGAACTGAATGCCTTTTTATTACACTCAAAATTTCTTTACTGGTTATCAATCTATTCAAATTCGTTATTTTTTCTTGCACTAATTTGGGCATTTTATTATTTCTCTAAAATTTACCCATATTTCTAAGTTTATTGACATGTAATTGTACATCATATTCTTCATGATTTTATATCTCTATTTTACCTAAGGTTATTTCTCCTTTTTATTCAATATTTGGTCTATTAAGTCTGTTTTATGAGGTGCTTAGCATATTAAATCTGCTTCATGGGGCATTCATGGAATTTTTAATGTCTTTTACATGATATTGACCTTCTTTGTGAGGCTGATGATTCTTCGTTATGGGCTTGTTCTGCAACAATGTTACCCTATCTTGGCCTTTGGCCAACACGTAAATGGCCTATTAGTGAGCAAGCCCATTTTTAGGATGTTCAGATTCCTTTGCTTTAGCAGCTAGTTCTCAGGAACCCTGCAAAATTGCTTTTATCTCTCTTCTTCAAAGCCTTTGGAGTATCAGGCAGAAACTTTACCTGCTATGAATAATAGCATCTGCCCTGTTGGCATGGCCTGAGTTGCTACTTGTCAAATAAAGTTGCCTGGATCCACGGGCTTATAGATATGAGCAATTTCATCTCCTCTCCTTCCTTTAATGGTTTTGATGGTTAAAAGTTCAGGGTACAGTCCTTGTATTCAGTCAGGGAAAACTTGAGCACAGAGTGGGCCTTTACCTAGACTCTGTTGAAAGTAACAAAAAGCAACCAGAACTAGATTATCTAATATCTGCCTATGCCTCTTGACCAAAATTTCTAACCTCAGTAAGAACGTTAAGCGCCTTATTATTTTTCTTTTCCTTAACCAACCTTCTGTCGTAAGTGTTTAGGACTTCTTTCTCCTGGAAATTTTTCTTTTTCCTATATGCTCATAACTCTCTTCTAAATTGATAAACCATTCATCCACAATTGCTGAATTATGATATATTTTATGAGCCCATTCACTAAAACTGTGATGCTCTGGTCATATTCCATTAGGTGGGACAAATTTAGGTATTTGCCTTTGCTGCAGCACCCTACGATGCTTGCTAACTTTCAAACATCTTTTCTTTATGGCAGAAGTTTCACTTTCAGAATATAATCTCTATTGCCAATACATATATTTGCAAAAAAAAAAAAAAAAAATCATCATTTTCCTCATAGTATTAGCCTATGCCAAAAACTTAGTTCAGGAGAAAATTTAAGATGGTGTGTCCGGGCAATTGGGATAGTCATATTTCATAGAACTCTAGAAACATTATCACGTAACATTACAGAGTTTCAGGGTTTTTTTATTGTTTTTATTTTTGTAAGAAATTCTGAGTTAGAACTACAGGTCTCTGCTTTTATACACCACCCTGTTTCTGGTTGTCCTTCAAGAAAAACAGAAAATTTAAATGTTGTAGAAAAATTCTAATAAGTCTCTATTAAGTTATGTATTTACCATACTATAGATGCCCAAGTGTTTTAAAACATTTTGTTCACTTTCATATTTACATCTGTACTCGTTACAATCACCCATAATCACTTCTAGCAATTTACAGTTATCTCTGCACAGTGTCAGGGTGATGATTATACATTAGCAGAGACATGCAGTCAAGGGGGATCGTTAGGAAACCCCAAACAGTCTGCCATGTAACGTGAAGGTTCTCAGCCCACAGTCAAGGGTGTGCAGCAGAATGCATGTGCCATGAGGCCAAAAATTTTTGCCAGTTTTTCCTTCACCTCTATTCTCAACACCTAGTTCAGAGTGGACATTCAATATTTGTTGAGTGAATAAAGTGTAACTTTATTTTCTCTAATTCCTCTTAAATTCCAGTTTCAAATGAGATGGTTGAAAACTTAACCTCAGTGATGCTTAGAACTTCTCTTTCCCTGGATTTGTGTCAAGGGGGCTGGGATCTATGCAGAACCAAGGCATGTTTTTGTTGGTTTTTCTCCTGACCTACTTAACATAAGAACATTTTTTTAGACATGCACATTGTCACAATGAAACTCAACTAACTCTGAATACGAGTTCAAATCAAGAAGGTCCCTCTCTCCTTTCTACTTTTGGGTTCATGGGAAGAGTATTGCAAACAGAATAAGAATGTTGGTGGAGCCTGGAACAAACAAGATGTCCACAATGAAGTCTTGTTCCTGTGCCCAGTGAGTGGGACACTCCATGCAGAGCGGTGTGGATGGCCATACAACTACTGTAGCAGGAACATGCTTATCACACAGATACTCATTTATAATTTTTTTGAATAACTATCTATTTTCTTATAATAAGCAGAACAATAAAAAAAAGTAAAAAAACCTTATGTGATGGGTAACTGTTTCTTGAAGTTGAAGGATACAGTACTGACCCAGTGAAAGTCAGAGGTGATTTATGACAGCTCTTTTGTTTCACTGCAAAACTCGGAGAAGAATAAGAACAAAGTTCTCTGCCACCTCTGAGAGAATAAAACATCTGCAATTTACTAAATAAGTGCTTTAAGTGACCTATGACCAAACTGACAGGCTCTTTAAAAGAAAATATAACTCGCCAAGATAGAAAAGTCATGACCTGTTCAGAAGTATGCAGGTCTCTTTAGCAGGAGGGGACGACATTTTTGGCACCAGCAACATCAAAGATATTGCCCTCTCTGGATCATATCTAAATTCAAGTGGAACAATTAGGGACACTGAGCTTTAGGGTGGTCTCTCCAGAGATTTCCTTGAGGAGAATGTTTTAACTTTTTTTCATCAATGATAATTCAGTTAATATGGGTATAGGTAAATCCACTTTACATATTCTGATTTGGTAACTCAATGAACAAAAGAAGTGCCATTTGAAGAATAAGGAGGGGAACGAGGGGGTGGAAGTGGAGGGGGAGGAAGAGGAGAAAAGAAGAAAGAAGAATAGGAAGCGATGGGGAACACCAGCATCACCATCCACATTAGGGCCTGACTCCCTCTGGTAAATACCAAAAATGAAAGAAGAGCTCTTGCTCTCTTTTGAGGATCAATCTAGACAAATTAGTTACAATGATTATATAAAATAAAATTAAAGAATTTTCCTCTTCTACATTGTTAGTTTAGATCTTTTCCCATGAAATGGATGCAAGAAAGAAATTACAGTAATTATATTTGCTCTTGTTATTTAAAGAAGGCTAATTGCAAATGGTAAAATCACTTCTTTGGATAGGCAAATAGACTTTTGAAGAAAAATTTCATCATGAGAATATTATTTCATTATTCTTTTTAATCAAATAATTCACAGTTTGAATTTGAGTCCTTGATTTTTCTGCCAGTAGCCATGTGCTTTGCAAGATCTGGCTTGAAAGAAGAATCCTTCTTTTGACCAATAATCCTTAGTGTTGGTCAGTCTTTTACTTTAAATCCCTATAACTGATATCAGTGCTATTTTTTTGTTGTTTGCTATTTTTATACTAGAGATGATGGATGCACTTTTTTTGTATAAGACTTGATAAATTCAGAACAACATATAAACATCCCATTCACTTCTCCCATATTGATTGCCTCTTCCGTGATCAGAGGTAACCACTACTGAAAGATTAAGTACTATCTTCTAGCCCCTATTTCTATGCATTAGTGTGATAAAATTTTTCTCTTCTACTCTCAGTTTAAACTCACTCTTAACACTGTTTTACTATTTCTACTTTGAATTTCTTTCATAGAAAAAACATGACACAGATATTACAGCAAAATGAAATCATGCGAGGGAGCTTTTAGGAAGACAACCCTATTTGTCTTCTCAGCTTCTCTCAGCAAAGGTTTCTCAGCCCCATATCGACATGCAACTGGTTATTCCGAGACGGATTTTATCCTTGCTTAATGTTCAATGTCAGAGACCAGGCCATTTATTTCACAGACTGTCAGGAGGATGCAAAATCAAACCTTCTCTAGCTGGCACTTGACTAACCTTCAACTCGAGGGCTGTGGTGGCCCTGACCACAGGTGTACCTCTCCCAGTAGAGGTGGTCCTAGGAGGAAATATGCAGTGGTTCTTCAGATCCCTGGCTTATTGTCATATCTCACAGAGATAATTCCTGTCACTTCAGGATTCTAGTCCCCTAAAAATTCTCTTAGAACTCCGATCTGTTTTACTCCCTTCTGTATGAACAAACATTTAGAACAGTGCTGGCACTTGGCAGGCATTCAATAAATATTTACTGAATCAATGAATGAATTGGTACACAAAACTGGGATTTAATTTGGTTTCTGCATGAAGACATGATTTTAAAATGTTTAAGTGCTGTCTTATCATCATAAATAAAATTTTTCTCTTCTACTCTCAGTTTAAACTCACTCTTAACACTGTTTTACTATTTCTAGTTTGAAGATTTTCTTTCATAGAAAAAACATGACACAGATATTACAGCAAAATGAAATCATGCGAGGGAGCTTTTAGGAAGACAACACTATTTGTCTTCTCAGCTTCTCTCAGCAAAGGTTTCTCAGCCCCATATCAACATGCAACTGGTTATTCCAAGACAGATTTTATCCTTGCTTAATGTTCAATGTCAGAGACCAGACCATTTATTTCACAGACTGTCAGGAGGATGCAAAATCAAACCTTCTCTAGCTGGCACTTGACTAACCTTCAACTCGAGGGCTGTGGTGGCCCTGACCACAGGTGTACCTCTCCCAGTAGAGGTGGTCCTAGGAGGAAATATGCAGTGGTTCTTCAGATCCCTGCCTTATTGTCATATCTCACAGAGATAATTCCTGTCACTTCAGGCTTCTAGTCCCCTAAACATTCACTTAGAACTCCATAGAAGGATTTGAAGTTATCCAACCCAAAAGGACGTAGAGACTTTTTCGTGACGGGTAAGGGGATCGCAACCCTTGGTGTGGTGTCGCCTGCACCGTGCTCAGCCAGTGAGCGCACCGGCCAGTCCTATACAGGATCCGAACCCACGGCGGGAGTGTCGCTGCGCTCCCAGCGCGGCACTCTCCCAAGTGCGCCACGGGCCGGCCCAACTTAGAGACTTTTAAAGCTGGAAGAGATCTTAATAATCAGGAAACCAGGACTGGACAGATGTGTTACTCATCTAATTATGAGTGATTAACTAACCCTATTACTCTTCTAGATTAAAGGTATGTGATAAATATATTTAAAAAAATAGATGACATATATTCGTGACAGGTAAGGGGATCGCAACCCTTGGTGTGGTGTCGCCTGCACCGCGCTCAGCCAGGGAGCGCACAGGCCAGTCCTATATAGGATCCGAACCCGCGGCGGGAGCGTCGCTGCGCTCCCAGCATGGCACTCTCCCAAGTGGGCCACGGGCCGGCCCGACTTAGAGACTTTTAAAGCTGGAAGAGATCTTAATAATCAGGAAACCAGGACTGGACAGATATGTTACTCATCTAATTATGAGTGATTAACTAACCCTAATACTCTTCTAGATTGAAGGTATGTGATAAATATATTTAAAAAAAATAGATGACATATGTTCACAATCTTCTCTCTTAACCTTTTTCGTCTATGTCTGTGAGGTGGGTACAGAGAAAATTTGAAAGAATACTGGAAAATATGATCTGTATTGATTTACATTAGAAAGGCAGATATATCAAACCATATGGGTAGGGAAAGAGAAAGAAGAAAAGTTTGGGAAAGAAAAAGAAACTCCTGCCCAGGCTGGGTCTGAGGATAGTTCCTGGGCAGGGCAAGCACTCAGTGGCTGGGATTCAGCTGAGCTGGAGAGTTTGGAGAGATAAGTGGATTATGAATGGAATTCCTCTCTGGCACTTCCTATGTCTCTCTGCTAAATGTTCAAAATAGTTTCAGATTCTCTTTTAAACACTGGATTATTTTTAGGTCTATATTTGTTTTTCTTAATCCAAAACAAAGCAAAGATGTCCGCTTCTAGCCAAAATGAAATAACAGGTTTATATTTCTAATGAAGCAAAAAGAAAAAGAAAAAACGTGTGAAACACTGGACTTCAACACACTGGACATCAGGCAACAAAGAGCATGATGCCTGAGCGATGGGAAACAAATGAGTTTAGCCCTACAACTTCCTCAGCTTTCTGCCTGAGAGTTCCTAGGTTGTGGTTCAGGAAGGTAGACTCAGAAGAAATCTGGCAGACTCTGAGTTGAACTAACAAAGCAGAGAGTCTGGGGAGACCGAGGTGTTAGATCATGTAAACAGAGTACTGGGCAAGAGAGTGCTGCACTGACCGAGGACACTGGAGACCTAAAGAGGATTATTTCTTGATTATACAACACAGTATTGATTAGCACATCTGAGTAAGGAAACTACCCTACACCAGGGAAAAAACCACCCAAAAAGACTCCAGAGAACAGTTCCTGAAGCATTTTCATGACTGGGACCAAACTGCAAATCCTCATAATTCATGGGGCATAGGGGACAGTGCTCAGGAAGGTCTTCCTTCAGTAATGGGAGAAAATTAAACCTAGACTACGCATAGATCTGGTCCTTCCTCACAAAACTGAACCAGAACCAAGAAAGAAGTAGACTGTTTCTATGTAATTTGGGAACAAGGTACGGAACAAATCTCAAAGACAATTATAGGAATTCAAAAATATCTATAATCCTACAAAGTAAAGTTTGTGATGTTTGGCATTCAATCAGAAATTATCAGGAATGCATAGAAACAGGATTGTAGGACGTGTGGTAAGGAGAATGATTAATTATTTTAAAACAACTCAAAACTAAAACAAATGTTAGAATTAGCAGACAAGGACATTAAAATAGCTATTACAACTGTAGTTCATATATTCAGAAAGTTAACTAGAGACATGGACAATTTAAAAAAATCATCAAAATTCTAGATAGGAAAACTACAATATCTGAGATGAAAAATATATTGGATCAGATTAACAGCCAATTAAACATTGCAGAAAAAAGATTAGAGATCTTAAGACATAGTTATAGCACTTATCCAAAATGAAAAGAGACAAAGCAGAATTTTATTTAAAATGAATGAAACATTAATGAGCTGTGGGCACCACTGCGCAGCATTATGTGTGTTGATCTGAAGAAGGAAGATGGGGTCAAAGGAATTTGAAGAAATACTGACCAAAAATTTTCCAAATTTGACAGAAACTATTAACCCACACACAAACCCAAGCACACAAAAAAATAAAGCTACACAAAGGCAACCATAATCAAATTGCTTAAAACAAGTGATAGAGAATCTTAAAAGCAACCAGAGAAGAAAAGATAACTCATAGACATAGTTGTTTCAATAAAGATGATTGAAGCAATGCAAGTGAGAAGAAAAAAGCAGCACCAGCTTTAAAGTAATGAATGAAGAAGGCTGCCAGCCTACAATTCCATATCCAGGGAAAATACATTTCAAAACTGAAGGCAGAATAAAGACACTTGCTGTTATACAAAAACTGAAAGAATTCATCACCAGCAGATCTACTGTCCAATAATTGTTAAAGGAAATTCTTCAGACAGGAGGATAATGGTACCAGATGGAAATGTGCTTCTTCAGAAGTAATGAAGAGCATCTGAAATTGTAATTATGAGAGTAAATATATTCAATTTTTATTGTTATTTGAATATCTTTGATATTTTAACAAAAATAATGTAATGCAGGAATTGCAATATATTTTATGACAATAGCAACGAGACTGAGAGGGGAGAAATAAAATATACTAATATAAGGTTTTTATACTGCACATGATGTAGAACTTGACAAGTTGGTTCTAAAATTCATATGGAAATGCAAATGACCTTGAATATCCAAAACAAATTTGAAAAGGAAGAACAAAGTCGGAATACTAACACTATCTGAATTTAAGACTTAGTATAAATCTACAGTAATCGAGATAGTGTAATGTCTGAAATAAAGATTGACAAACAGATCAATAGAACTGAATGTATAGTCTAGATATTGATCCATATATATGGACAACAGATTTTTGACAAAGAGCCAAAGAAATTGAATGGAGAAAAGTATAGTCTTTTCAAGAAATGGTATTGAAGTAATTGAATATACATATACAAAAACAATTGAGACATGATTTGTACCACTTAAAAATTAACTCAATACATATCATCAACCTAAATGTAAAGCCTAAACTATAAAACTTCTAGAAGAAAACATGAGAAAATCCTTGCGACCTTGGATTAAGCAACACTTTCTTAAATATAACCCCACAAAGCATAATACATAACATAAATGTTGATAAACTGAACTTGATTAAAATTAACTCCTGCTCAAAAGACAGTGTTAAGAAAATGATAAGAAAAGCTACAGGCTGGGAGAAAATATTTGCAAAGTATACAGCTGATAAAGGACTTTTGTCCAGAATATATAAAGAACTTCAAAACTCAACAAGAATGGTCCCCAATAAATAAAATAAGCCAAAGAGTTGAACAAATACTTCATCAAAAAAGATGTATGGATGGCAAATAAGCACACAAAAAGACACTCAACATTGTTAGCCACTGGGAAAAATCAAAATAAACTACTACCACTACACACATGTGAGAGTGTCTCAAATGTAAAAGTCTGATCACATCAAGTGCTGGTAAGGATGTGAAGCGCCTAGAACTCTAATTCACTGCTGTTAGAAATGAAATGGTACAAACATTTTGGAATACAGTTTGACACTTTCATAGCAAGTTAAACCTATTCCAACCATATGATCCAGACATTCAACTCCTGAGTATTTACCCATGAGAAATGAAGGCACAGGTTCATACAAACATGATACACAATTATGCATAGCATCTTTATTTGTAATATCCAGAACCTGGAAACAACTTAAATGTTCTTGAACAGGTGAATGGTTAACAAATTATGGTACAACCACTGTTAAATGCTACTTAACAATTAGAAGGAAAGGAACTATCAATATACCCAACATTATAGATGAAACTCAAAATAATTATACTGAGTGATAGAAGCCAGAAAAAAAGGAGTACATCCTATATGTTTCCATTCTTACGAAATGCTCAAAAATTCAAGTTAATCTATAGTGACAGAGAGCAGACAAGTAGTTGTCAGGGAATGAGAGCATAGCTGTGTTTTGGAGGGATTATAAAGGTACATGGGAGAACTTTTTGGGGTGATGCAAAGTTTATTATTTTTATTGTTTTGATGGTTTCATGGATGTATGTCATATGTCAAATGTCAAAACTTATTAATTTTGTTTACTTTAAATAGGTGCAATTTATTGTATGTGACTTACCTTAATACAATGGATTTTAAAGAAATTTTTGAAAACTTGAAAAGCTTTCAAGCAAAGTTAAAAGAAGAAGGAAGAGTAGGAAGAAAAAGAGGAGGAGAAAAAGGAGTAGGGAGGAGGCCTAGAAAAAATTATGGTCTTAACTCAATAAGATAAATGGTAGAATTTCTGGCATTGTGTTTTCCAAACCCAAGTTTCCTCCACTTATACTAGAACTATCTGATCCCTTACTTACTCTCATACTGGTGGTGAATCCCACAAGCTACTGAATCCTATATGAAGATTTACTTCCTAGAATTACCATAGTCTAGTCTGTTAGTGGACCAAGGTAAAATTAGGCTTCTAGATGGTGTGCACATCAGTCCAGCATATACTTATATATAAAATATTCTTTATTGTTCCACTCATAGAGACCATGATAGACAAGGAAATCCCAATCAATACACCTTACACATTCTGATTTTGTTTAGATAACATCAAAAAATGACTCAAAATATTATTAGATTATAAGCGCAGCTGGTATAAAATAAGGAAACCAGTACATGCTATGTAGACATTGGAACAAGTATGAATGAATCTTGTTCAATGGAGTTAAAAAAACAAAAGCTTAAAATACATTTTCTTTCATTTTTAGTTGCTATAAAATGTTATCATAATATTATATTTTAACAGAGAGAAGTGTTAACTTGTTTGTGTCCACTTCATAGTAATATGCTCTTTAAACCCACAATTGTGATTTGTTTCTATGGCAAGTTTATATCGTTGTTCATAGAAATTATTCTTAAAATCATAAGTTGAGAAAAATTAAAAATCACAATATGCAGTTACAAAAATATATGTAGATATATGCTGAATACTGTGCATTTCACAGATTACTTGGCAATCTTCTGATAAAGTTTCTTCAGAAATAAATGCAGATGGCTAAATTGTATCAAAGGACTTGTGAATCTCTTTTCACATAGAAGCTTGTAAATAATGTTTTATATCTCAAGGTAACACTGTTACACATCTTAAGAAAAAGAAAGACTTGAACTTATCTCATTTAGCCTGATAATCCTTGTGCTTTCCTAATATTTCATCATATTTGAGGGAAATTACAGATGATCGAGTTTTTGATGGAACACAGTCTTCTTTTTGTTTGTTTTATTTTATTTTTGATTCAAAATTATAATTGTACATATGTACAAGGTACAATACAATGTTTCATCTTAACATCTAAATTTTATTCTTAAAAATAAGATTCTAAGTATAATAAGGCATTGATTTGACATTAAGAGATTATTTTATATTAATCAGGAAAAGATATTAATTTTTCAGTATGGCATTGAATGGAGTGGACAGGTGGTAAGAAACAATTATGAGGTGCTATTGAGTGAATGTTTTGGCAGGAGCACCAAAGACATGGTAACAGAGTGTACTTTTCAAAGATGCTCACAACTATCTCCCAACCCACTTGTTCTTCTACTGTGACACCCTGAAATTCCCCCATCAAAAAAGTGGAGTGTCTTTCTCTACTTTATTGACCATCATGGACCCTGTGACTTCTTTGACTCATAGGATGCAACAGATAATGCTGTGCTGGTTCCAGACATAGACCTTACCTGGGCTTGGAGCTTCTGCTGCCTTCCTCTTGAAAGCCATATGCCATGTCATAATGTCATAAGTGGAGCTACCTGAGAGCATGATTTAAGGATATGCTCAAAGATCATCTAAGAAATAAACAATGAGGCTTGTAAGAATCTTAAAGATATGTTTTAGATACTCTTCTAGACAAAAGGACTTTTAAGGATCCAAAGCGTATATTGTTCCAAAGCACCTTGACTGTCAAGGTAAAGGGTAACCTGTATCTGAGATCAATAGATCTGGCTTTTGTCTAATAGAGCAAACCCCAATGTGATTTATAAGAAACTCGTGGAATTTGTAAGGGAACTTTACTTGCCAGATTGGATTGAAAAAGAAAGAAAGACATAATTTAAAGTGAAAAAAAATCTTCTAGGACAGTTGTCAGACTGAGAAACCTACAAATACAGGTAAAAACCCCAGAGGACAGGGCTTAGAACACAGTATATCATTCCCAGGTAACAGAATCAGGGCCTGATTCAAAGAGAAGGCATCATGTGCTTGGACGGACTTCAGAAACGCTTTCAGCCAGTCACTACTAGATACATCCTATTCCACACTCCCTACTTTTTGCACTGGATCATTTATTGCATTTACCCTATTATTGTGTCAGCAATATATTCAGCCCAGTTGAGCCTTTAGATAACTCCAGCCTCGGCCACCATCTGTCCACAACATGAGAGACCCTGAGTGA
>NW_007730005.1:37572-39088 GCF_000696425.1 Galeopterus variegatus
GAACTGCTCAGTCAACCCATGGACCATAAGAGATAAGAATTAATTGTTCTTCTAGGCCACTAAAGTTTAGGATGCAACAGTAGAAAACTTTTACAAAAAAATTATGTTTTGTTAAAAGAAAGAAATTATTACTTCAGAGATGTGGCAGCTAAAACATGTTCACATCTCATAGCAGACCCTGGAGATTACCCTACATTCCTCCACTACCCTTTGCTAGACATCACTGACTAAGCAGCCAAATCCTTTGCAGTATGGAAGATAACACTCTCTCTAATTGCAAAATATAAAAAATTGTGAATTACTCACATGACCTATGGTCTGTGTCATACCAATGTTTGCATATTCAATACTTCTAAAAATGACAATAATAATACATGTTAAGGTCGCCTTCCTTGATTTTTATGTAAAAGTAAGATACGTTTGGAAAACGCATGGAGAAAATATTTGCCATATAAGTTTTAGGAAGGGAAAATATTTCAAGGCACACATTTTAAAAGAAAAACCTTCCATTATCTCTTTTTGAAATATGATAGATAAAAGGGTTTTGAATCTGACCTACTGGGTGTTTCCAGCACAGGAAAACTCTCCCAAGATGATTGCAGTTCTTTAGGAGTGCAGCAAACCAGCCTCGGGTAAAACAATTGTTTTTGGTCTTTGGGATTCTTAGCAATCCTCTTGCTCCTAAAACTCCTACTGTATTGGCAGTACTCACACATGCCTTCTATCCTGTTATCTTTCCCTGTATTATTATTATTTATTTATTATTTGTTCATTTACTTTTGGCAAGTGGCTGGTACAGGGATCCAAACCCATGACCTTGGTGTCGTAAGGCTGTGCTCTAACCAACTGAGCTAACCAGCCAGGCCCTGTATTTCCCTGCATTAGCCGTGTATATCCAACTGCACTGCTCTCCCTGCAGGCCATTGAACAGTGAGGAACCTGCTTCTTTGTATTCTTCACAGAACCTGGCCTAGTGATATGCTCAAAATAGCTGCTCAAGGGCTGCTGAACAACAACATATCTTCAAAGTACAGAGAATGGAAAGCCACACTGCATTTCGTTTCTACCCTGGGCGAGGGTTCTTTAGTTGTGCTGTACCTGTCAGTCTGTTCCCAGAGAGGCATTTCACATTAGCAAGCATCCTCACTTTCAATGAAAATCCCCAGCGTTCATGACATAGTTCCTCCTAAAGAATGCAAGTGAAGGTTAGAGAAGGAGAAGTGATGGGAAGGTGGTTGTCTGAGGGAAAGATTGGTTTGGTCACCGAGCTTAAAAGTCACAACTTGATAAAAAGGCCTGGAGGCCCTGGGAAGTAAAGATCCTGGAAGCAGAAGTCAGAGTGTTAAGAAACAGGCAGGAAGGAGAGATTAGAGAAAGCAAGAAGCCAGAACCTGGAGAATCAGCCAGAGCCAGGGGAGATATAAATAGTGACAGAGAGAATTCGTAATAGGTGGCCAAGAAAGAACCAGCAGGAAATGACTAAGGTGGGTGGTTCAAAATCAATTGCTCCACACTG
>NW_007730005.1:40764-41844 GCF_000696425.1 Galeopterus variegatus
TTTTTGTGGATTTCTTTGTGTTTGTTTGTTTGTTTTTAAGAAAGAAAAAAAGCCTATGAGCAACCAGCATTTCTCATAAACTCAGTTTATAATGATAGCCTTGCCTCCTTTGTGTGCGTCGTTTGGTAGCTTCCTCTCATTGTCACCTGAATACTAATGAGAAACCTGTTCTCAATATTGCAGCAATAAAGAGAGAGTTTTTGAAATATAAATAGGGCATAGAAAGGTAGCTGCCCATAGAAAGCAAGATGTAAAGTAATGAGGTTGAACAAAAAATCACAAAACAAAGACAAATAAATATACATCCTTATATGGACAAAAAGTGATCCTCTTCTTGGTATTTTTATAACAATATTTTAGCAAGCCATGTAAGTTCTCATTCTGAGAAATAATTAGTGGTTAGAATATGAAATCTGGAATCAGATCTGGATTTGAATCTCTGCCACATGCCAGCTGTGTGCTTTTGAGCAAGACATTTAATCTCTTTTTATGTCTCAATTTTACCATCTACAAAATGGAGGTAATAATCTCACCACCCTTAGGGAAGGAAAAAATAATTTATAAGAAACTTCTGGTATATATTAAGCTCTCAATAAATGGGAGTTAAGTTGCCATCTTAAGAGCCACCTGAGCTAGAACTAAAGGTAGTGCCATCCAAACGGCACATATGCCACCCGACACCAGAAGTTGGCTGATGTAGAAAATGAAATCCCTCACAGAATCCTGCCTTCAAAAGTCCTGCAGACCTGTTCATGCTCTTGTGCATCTACTCATGACTTGTCACAGGCTGTTGTCATGCACCAGACGGACAATGGAGGAAATGTTAGAATTTCTAGCTGCGTGCATATGTGTCTTAATAAATGAGACAAACATTTAAAAATTAGGTGCTGCTAATATTAGTAGACACTTGAACTGGCACCCTTACTCCATTAGTGTAGGACAACCATGTGTAATAGAGGCTGTAGGAGGGAGAACAGGGTAGGGGGCAGGAGGGAACATCCTCACTGTTCTGTTTGCTTTCAGCAATTTGCAGTATTTGCCCTTTACCTGTGGCTAATTATATGGATTTTTGACTTCTAC
>NW_007730005.1:42229-51192 GCF_000696425.1 Galeopterus variegatus
GGCTGTAGGAGGGAGAACAGGGTAGGGGGCAGGAGGGAACATCCTCACTGTTCTGTTTGCTATCAGCAATTTGCAGTATTTGCCCTTTACCTGTGGCTAATTATATGGATTTTTGACTTCTACAATCTACCTTTCACAAAATCAACACTTACAAAATAGACAGGGGGCTGAAAAAGATTTCTGCAAAACAAGTCTGATTGTTGGTAAAACTAATAACCCAGCACCCGAGAACAACAAGAATGGTGGGGATGAGACCTCCTATGTGAGTCTTCTCAAGGCCACCCAACTTGACACTGGCTGTTTTCTCCTCTGCATGGAGGGACACCTCTCTGATCTCCCTTCCAAAGGAGCTTGCTGGAAGCTGCAGGGAGCACCACTAGTGAACAAACTCGGGGTATTAGTGCTGCATCCTGGGCCTCTGCTCTACCCTGGTAGCCCCCAGCAAATGACCACATGAGGGGACTACAAGGGCCTGGCCATTTCCACCCAACGCAGCCTCCTCTAAGTGCAGTCTTGCCTCTGGAGCTCTGGGTTAGTGGAGACGTTTTCACATCTGCAAGTCAGTCTGAGGCGCTCACTGCCCAAGCCTGCCTGACCCCCCACAAACACCCCCCACCGCTTCTTTTCCCTTGACACAGGTCAGCTGCCCTGCATTGAGATCTGACTGCTTATTTTGCTGTCTTGCTTCTTCTTCTTTTTTTTTTAATCGTTCACAGGCATTATTGCCCAATAGAACTCTTGAACTCCGAAGTCCATCTCAGCGTCTGCTTCCCAGAGAGCCCAAACAAACTAGCGAGTCTCTGAAAATGTTTAAGGGCTGAAACTTGGGACCTGGAAGTTTGGACCCAAGAAATCAAATTATTAAGGTATGACTTCCCTTTTCTTTTGCTTATTTAGTTGTCCACTTTTGGCTTCCTTGTACCTCTAATAAGCAACATTACACTTTTTATTTTGCTGTATATTTCCCACTGTTTTTATTCATTGGATTGTTTTCACTTCATTGTTCACAAATCTTAACAGATTTATTATTAAAATATATTTGTAAACTGCATTTTTACAATTCTTTCCCAACTTATCACCAAACTAACTTTTATCAAAAGATAAATACTTTTTGAAAGTTATTTGCTCAAACATGTATTGAATTTTTACATTTTACCAGGTACCCCTAAGATACTGTGGTACCTGCAGGGAGCCTGATAGCTGGGATTTTCTGCATTTGTGGTACTTCTATTCTCCAGACAGGTGACAAACCAACCAACCACCTGCCTAGAATGCTTCTCATCAAACCACCCCAAGGCTTTGTCCCTCTCTCTCTGGTAATTGTTTTAATGTCACGTTTTAGAGGGCTTCTGTGGACTATCCATCTCCAACAGCTCTTTCCCTTTATACAGCCAGATATTTCTTCTTTTCACTTACTGCATTAGAGATGACATTTCTTTCTTTCTTTATTGCATTATCTATGCACCCCACTAGAATGTAAGTTTCATGAAGCCAGGGATTTTGTCTGAATCTCTAAGTCCTAGAGCAGTGTCTTTCACCTAGAGCTGAGCCATCCCCCAGCATGTTACGTAAAAACAATAACAATTTGATTAGAAGTTGGTTCCCCCAAAATTAAATAAATAAGGAGATTACTTGAAATGTAAAACTGTTTTCATTACTGCTATCCTAGACCTCCTCCTAAGTACATATTACATCTTGAAAAACTAGATAATAATAGTATGAAGCCCTGACCAAGGAAAAACATTTAATATACTTCCTTTTTAGGTCATTTTTTAAAAACTGCCCCCATTCGTATATTTTTCACATGTCCCAATTTATAAATAAATGAATGTACATATATTGTGGGTATGTGTTAAAATTTTTTTTTCCTGATAGGTTATACATATATATTAAAAAACCATTGTATTAGGCATGATTTATGTCATATGTAAGTATTTCATTGGATATTGACAAATCGTAATTGTATATATTTACAGGGTACAAAATGATGTTATGGTATATGTATACAATGTGGAATGATTGATCAAGCTACATAATGTATCCATCACTTTAAAAAACTTATCATTTATTCTTCCTGTCTAACTGAAACACTGGACCCTTTTACCAACATCTCCCTATTCCCATCACACCACCTCCTCTGGTAACCACCATTCTGCTCTTGGCTTCTGTGTTTGACTTTTTGTAGATTCCACATATAAATGAGTACATGCCATATTTGTCTTTCCATGCCTGGCTTATTTCACTTAGCAAATGTCCTCCAGATTCATCTACATTGTAGCAAATGATGTAATTTCTCTTTTTTAAGGCTGAATAGTATTATATTGTGTGTGTGTATATATATATACACACATATATACATACCACATTTTCTTCATCCATTTATTGGTTGATAAATAGACATGATTTTAAATCGCTTAATATGAAAAATGATGTTATGGGCTGATAGAGGGGAAAGATGGTGGACTAGAGGTGCCCAAGTTGCATTCCTTCCATGGAAAAAGACCAGAACAAGTAATGGACAACTAAATATTGATGGGAGCATCTGTGGGAGAGTGTAGGAGTGCTGCAGGAGACTGGTGAGATCTCTGTGCAACATGAAAGTTCAGGATGGCAGCATAGAGAGGAGAGAGAGTCGCACAGCCTCAGTCACCATGTCTCTGACACTGGGATTGGTGCAGAAGGAATTTTCCCTTGCAGCAAAATGGTAGGCAGAGAACCCACTAACACCCAACTTCACCACAAAGGTCCTCAGATCCTCTGGCAGGACAAGCCCTGAGCCAAGTGTGGGGAGCAGCCTAGAATACAAACACTGCATCACGCTAGAACAGTAGCACAAACTGTGCACTACACACTCCTCACCCTCAGGACCCAAGCTGATTCAAGATGGTGCTGTCTTGAAACCTCAGCTTTTGCCAGGAATACATCCTGACCAGGGGCCGGTAGCCGTGGTGGCTCTTCCCCAGCTTTAAGGCTCTGCTCTCATTCCAGTGCACTCACAGGAGAGGCTACAACACCCTGATCCCAGCAGCATAAAGCTTGGGCTCACAGTAGCTGTGACTCTAGTTCTGCAGTCTGGAAAGTCAACCCTAGTCCTGGTGAACTGAGGCACCCCATGTCCCCAGCCAGAGATCAGACAGGCAGAATCACCTCAGGTGGAACACCCCTATTCCTCCCTCGAACCCCCTCAGCCCCATCAGATGACTGAGTTCTGTGCACCTAAGCCACCAACCTAGAAAAACAGCTCGTGAGTCTCCACCCTAATGAATAAACCCTTGGGCCAGTGGAAATAAAGTGCATTCACTCCTCCTTAAGAAGCATCCAGGTGGTTCCATCCTGAACAGTCCTGCCTAGCAGCCTTGCCAACAATCCCAGGAGCTACTGCACTAGCCCCCTGACTGCAGGTCTGCCTAGTGCCATGCCCAACTGCCCCAAAGCAGCTGGATGAGCACCTTCACTGCAGACTTGCCTGGTGGCCCTACCCACCTCCTAGAAGCATCTGGACAGGTTCCTTCATGGAAGGCCTTCATAGCTGCCCCACCCACCACCCCAAAGGATCTGGACAGGTCCTCTTACTGTGGGCTTGCCTAATGGCCCCACACACCACCAAGGAAGCAATTATACATGCTTCCTTGCTGCAGGCCTGCCTAGCAGCCTTGCCAACAGTCTGAGAAGTGGCTTGACATGCCTACTCACTGCGGGCTGGCCTAGTGGCCCTGCTCACTGCCCAAGAATTGGCTGGATGGGCCCCCTCACTGAAGCTCCACCTAGTGGCCTTGCTTACTTCCTGAGAAGCAGTTGAGCAGCTCTGCCCTTCGTATACCAGCTCCTGAGCCACTGTGGGAAGTACAACCTTGTATCGGGCCCTAAGAAGTGGCAGAGCAGAAGGGTCATTAGCAGACCCATACTCAGCTAGCTGAGCCAAAGCACACCCATACCCCTGGTTCAGAGAAACAGCTCAACTGTCACACCGCTAGAAGACCTGCCCCTGAGTCTTTGAGTGATTGCATTCACATGCATCCAAGTGAGAAACAGCTTGGCTGACGTGCCCCTGGTGGGCCCACCTCAGGGTGGAGAAGCAGGTCAGTAACCTTGTCACTGGCAAACTAGTTCCGGAGACCCTGACATGCCATACTGCCCACCCCCAGGCTGAGAACCAGTTCAGCAAACACATCCCCAGTAAGCCATATCCTGAGATGACTGACCCACAGGTATGTGGGTATGTGCACACCCCCAGCCTGTGAACCAATACAAGGATATCTCCACCCACAAAGCTGTGCCACTGCCACCACAACCTCTCAGCATAGGTTACTAAATCACTTGAAGACATACTGAAAGTAGGCTACAGATGAAAGAACTACACAGAATCTACACTACTGCATACATCCTGAATGAAGCTATTGCACTCTGCCCAATTGACACCCTGGGACACATTTGCAGGTGAAAGGGTTTCCCCACACAAGACTCTCAACAAAACTCAAAGAGATGACTGTTCCACCAGAAGCACAGATATCAACATAGGGGGAAAAAGAAACATGAAAAAACAAAGTAACATGACACCACCAAAAAAACAAAAACAAAAAAAACCCAAAAATAATGCTTCAGTATCTGATCCCAAAGAATTGTAAATGGCTGACATGCAGGAAAAGGAATTAAAATTAATTATCTTAAGGAAATTCACTTATAAAAAGAAAATACAGAGGAACAATTCAACAAAATCAGAAAAAAACAATTTGTAAACTGAATGAGAAATTCACCAAAGACATAGATATCATTTAAAAAAAAGAATCCAACAGAAACCTTGGAATTGAATAATTTATTGAATGAAATAAAAAATATGTATGAGATTCTCAACAAGAGATAGATCAAGCAGAAGAGAGAATTTAAAGACAGCAGTTTTGAAATAACAGAGGAAGACAAAAAGAAAAAGAAAAGAATTTTTAAAAATAAACAAAGCTTATAAGATCTGTGGGATATTATTAAGCAAACAAATATTTCAATTATGGGCATTCCAGAGTGGAAAAAAACAAAAATGATATTGAAAACCTACACAATGAAATAATAGCTGAAGCTCAAGGGTCTCCAAATAGATTCAATCCAAATAGGTCATCTCCAAGACACATTGTAGTAAAACTACAAACTCAATGAAAGAATTCTAAAAATAGCAAGAGAAAAATGTCACATCACTTATAAGGGACTCCCCATTAGACTAATAGCAGACTTCTTAGCAGAAACCACACAGGCCAGGAGAGAATGGGATAATATATTCAAAGTACTGGAAGAAAATAATTTCCAGCCAAGAATACCATACCCAGAACAGCCATTTTTCAGAAATGAAGGAGAATACAGTATTTCTCAAACAAGCAAAAATTAAGGGAATTCATCACCACCAGACTGGTCTTGAAAGAAAAGCTTAGGGGAGTCCTATATCCGGTAGACGAAAAATGACACTACCATCATGAAAACACCTGAAAATAGAAAACTTACTGGCAGAGTAGGTACACAAATTAGAAAGAGAAAGGACCCAAATAAATAAAAATAAATGAAATCAGAAATACAAATGGAGACACTACAATAAATAGCACTAAATTACAAAGGATCATCAGAGACCATAATGAACAACTATATGCCAATAAATAGAAAAAGTAGAGGAAATAGATAAATTACTTGATACAGATGACCTACCTAAAACCAAAGAAGAAATAGAAAACAAGTAATGTGATTTAAGAAATAGAAATAGAAAATCAAAATAGACCAATAATAAGTAATGAGATTGAATCTGTAATAAAAAGTCTCCCAACAAAGAAAAGCCCAGGACCAGATGGCTTTACTGCTGAATTCTAAGAAGTATTTAAATAAGAATTATTACCAATACTTCTTAAACTATTTCAAAAAATTGAAGTGGATGGACTTCCTCCAAATTCATACTATGAGGCCAGCATTACCCTGATACCAAAACTAGGCAAGGACACAACAAAAAATAAAACTATAGGCCAATATTTCTAATGAACACAGATGCAAAAATCCTCAATGAAGTACCCTCAATTCAAATCCAACAGCACATCAAAAAGGTTAAACACCAAGATCAACAGGGATTTATCCCAGAGATGCACAAATCAATAAACATAACACAGTGCATCAACAGAATGAAAGAAAAATAATAAACATATTATCATCTCAATAGATGCAGAAAAAGCATTTGATAAAATTCAATATTGCTTCATGATAAAGACTCTCAACAATTAGATATAGATGGAAAGTATCTTAATACAATGAAGGCTATATGTTACAAACCTGTAGCTAGCGTTGTACTGAATGGGGAAAAGCTAAAATCTTTCCCCATAAGAAATAATAAGGATGCCCACTCTCACCACTTTGATTCAGCATAGTACTGGAAGTCCTAGCCAGAGGAATTAGGCAAGAGAAAGAAATAATGGGCAACCGGATTGGAAAGGAGGAAGTCATGTTGACAGTGTTTTCAGGTGACATGAATTTATATATAAACCTAAAGACTTTATCAAAAAGCTCCTAGACCTGATAAACAAATTTAGTAAAGTTGCAGGATACAAAATCAACATAGAAAAATCAGTAGCATTTCTATACACCAACAACAAACTTGGAGAAAAAGAAATCCAAAAACAAATTTTTTTAAAAAAAAGTGAAAGAAGTTGAAAAATCGAAAAATTCAATTTACAATAGCAACAACAACAAAAAAAGTAAAAGACCTAGGAATAAATTTAACCAAGGAGGTGAAAGATTATTACAATGAAAACTATAGCACACTGTTTAAAGAAATTAAAGAAGACACACAAAAAATGGAAAGACATCTCATGCTCATGGATTGGAAGACTCCATATTGTCAAAATGACTGTACTACCCAAAGCAATCTGCAAATTCAATGAAATCCCCATCAAACTACCAATGACACACTTCACAGAAATAGAAAAGACAATTCAATAATTTGTATGGAATAAAAAACCCCAAACAGCCAAAGCAATCAGGAGCAAAAAGAAAAAAAGAAAAGGGGGGGGGGGCTGGGTATCATACTCTCTGTCTTCAAAATATGCTATTAATCTGTAGTAATCAAAAGAGCATGGTACTTGCACAAAAACAGACACCAAGACTAATGGAACAGAAGAGAGAATCCAAAAATAAATCCATGTACCTACAGCCAACTGATTTTTGACAAAGAAGCCAGCCAAGAACACACATTGGGGAAAGGACAGTCTCTTCAATAAATGGAGCTGGGAAAATTGGAGATCCATCTTCAGAAGCATAACACTAGACCCCTATCTCTCACTATATACTGAAATCAACTCAAAATGTTTAAAACACTTAAATGTAAGATCTGAAACTATAAAACTTCTAGACAAAAGCACAGGGAAAATACTTTAGTACATAGGTCTGGGCAAAGATTTTAGGAATAGTGCTTCAGAAGCACAGGGAACAAAAGCAAAAATTAACAAATGGGATTATATGAAACTAACAAGCTTCTGCACAGCAAAGGAAACCATCAACAGTATAAAAAGACAATCTGCAGAATGGGAGTAAATATTTGCAAACTATGCATCTGACAAAGGATTCATATCCATAATATGCAAAGAACTCAACTCAGTAGTTAAAAAAAATCCAATTAAAAATTGAGCAAAGGAACTGAATAGACAATTTTCAAAAGAAAACATGTAAATGGCCAACAGGTATATGAAAAAATACTCAACATCACTAATCATCAGAGAAATGCAAATCAAAACCGAAATGAGTTACCATCTGACCCTAGTTAAAATGGCTATTATCAAAAAGACAGAAAATAATAAATGCTGGTGAGAATGTGGAGAAAGGGGAACTCTTATACATTATTGGTGGGAATGTAAATTAGTACAGCCATTGTGGAAAACAGTATGGAGGTTTCTCAAAGAACTACGGACAGTACTGCCATTCAATCAAGTAATCCCACTACTGAGTATATATCCAAAGGAATGGAAATCACCATTTCAAAGATATAACTGTACTCCCTTGTTTATTGTGGCTCTATTCACAATAGCCAAGAGTTGAAATCAACCTAAAGGTCCTTCAACAGATAACTGGATAAAGAAAACATGGTATGTATATACAATGGAATACTACTCAGCCATAAAAAACAAAAAAAAATGAAGTTCTGCCATTTGCAGCAACATGGATGAACTTGGAGAAAATTATGATAAGAGAAATAAGCCAGGCACAGAGAGACAAATAACACATGTTCTCACTCATATATGGAAGCTAAAAAAGAAGTTGATTTCATAGAAGTAGGGAGTACAGTAGTGGTTACTAGAGACTGGTAGGAGGAAGGAGGCAATAAGAGGGTGGTCATTGGGTACAAAATAGTAGAGATTGGAAAGATGGGATCTAGTTTTCTATAGTCATGGGGGAGACTACTAGAACAACAAAGTACTGTGTATCTTTGAATACCTAGTCAAGATGCTGTTGAATGTTCCTAACACAAAGAAGTGACAAATATTTGAGGTGATGGATGTACTAAGAACCTTGATATGATCAGTGCACATATATATCCAAATATCATATTGTACTCTGTAAGTATATACAATTATCATGGGTCATTAAGAAAAATAAATTAAAAAGAGAGAGAGAAAAAGAAATAGTGAGTAGAATAGTGGTCATCCAAGGGGCCAGGAAAATGTTGGTAGACAGGCACAGAGATACAAAGGTACAGTTAGATAGGAAGAATAAGTTCTGGCTCTCTAGGGTGACAATAGCTGATAATATTATATTGTATATTTCAAAATAGCCAGAAATGAGGATTTGAATGTTATAACCACAAAGAAATGATCAATGTTTAGGTGATAGATATGCTAACTATTCTGATTAGAGCATTGTTGGGGGCCTGAAGCTCCACAAGCTCCACACCCCTTGTGAGACCGCTTCTCCTTGACAATCTGCTCAGATGGCCATGCTTTACATAACTGCCT